>NC_069787.1:113548395-113851425 GCF_027406575.1 Nycticebus coucang | reverse complement strand
ATTCCCCAGCAATATTTAATTTAAAAAAAAAGTCATGGCCAAGAATAGATATAATTTATAAAAAATATGCCATTTTTCTGAAACTTTAACAGCTGTTATGTTTAGTGTTATGAATGTGAGTATACCCGAGAATACTATGAAGATTAGAGTTATGTTATAGTTAAATATTCAGCTTTGCAATGTCTTTTAAAGCTTTTCACACTTTAATTTGTTAAAAGAGATACAGTGTATTTCTAAAGGTTATTTAGCTATTACCTTCTATCTTAGTGTTTATATTGTTTGTTTTCATTTTCACTTAAATACTTAACAGTTATTAACTATTTTTGTTCATAATATTTCACATCAGTCATCAATTATAGTCACATTTTACTTTTATAATAATAGATGAGCACAATTATTTAACTAAGATTGTCAATATATCAAATAACTTCAAGTTACATTGAGGGTGATTCTCTTTGAAGGCTATTTATTTAACAATAAATCTTAATGGCATATTGTTTAAGTGTCTACATTGATTAGAGATGATGCTATCACAAGGTTAATAATCATACAGAAGTTTTGATAAGCCAAATTATATTTGTAAAATAACTTTGAAAAACATTTTGCATATTAGAATTGCCAAAGTTTGACGGGGGCCCAAACTGAACTTTAATGGATCTTTAATTCCAAATCCATTTATAGCATTTGTTAGTATGTTTATGTCCTCTGTTACATAGTTTTAATCATAGTAACAATATCTTTTGATTCCTCTGTTACTATGAAGTTTCAAATTTCAGAATGAGTCATTGAATTAAATAAAATACTTTCTTTGTACCCAGGAAAGTATTGCATTAATAGATTTCTTAATGTTGAACTATCTTTACATTCATAACCTAAAATCTACTTCATCAAATTATTTTATACTATTCTGATCCAATTTGACTTTATTCAATTTAGTACCACAAATTAATATTAAATTGTACGTATTTGTTTTTCCAGAGATTACCTTCTGTATTATGGAATACAATCTCATTTACTTTTCAAAATCGCATCTATTTATTAGTTACACATTTATTTTTCTAACTTTGATCTTCATAAGTGAATTCGCAGTGAATATTTTGCTATGAATATATACATTAGATTTATTGATTGTCTTATACATATTGTATTTGAAGATGGATGTGATAAGCAGGCATATCAGGTAGTTATGAAACACTTTTACTTAAATTAAAGGTTAACTATTAACATTCATTTTCAGAAAGCATGATATGAAACCCAAAAAGGAGGTAGCAATTTCAATAAAATGTAGCGTTAGGACAATAGTGTTTTGATACTGTATCCAGTCAGCACAGACTCACGTGCTTAGACTAACTCACAGAATGGTTATTCTTCCAGTTGCCCAATTTGAAATATAAATTTATAACTGGCTAAGAAACCTTTTGAGGTACTAACATGTGTGTCAGTCTCAAAAGCCCATAGGAATTGATAGACATTTAACGTCTGCAGTAAAGGAGAGAAAGGGAATAAAACTAACTTAGCACAAAAAGTTGCAATCACACCTCAAATTTTAATCGAACACCTAAAGCAGAAAACACTTGAGGAGATATAAAAAAAAAAAACCTTAATATTGATCAATTTCCTCTAGGAGGTTGTGTGTTGAGAAACCAGGATGTGAAAGCAGAAAAATATGAGTCAGAAGTGAAAATAATAGAGTGAGTCTAATGATTAGTGTTGTGAGGTTTTGAGGCTTGAGAGAGAACTAGAAGCTGGGTGGTACATCAGAAAAGACTTCCCTGAAGAAATAGGACTTGATAAGGATACTGGTAAATATAAACAGAATATAGCAGGCAAAAAGGGAGGAAATTAGGTCAGAATAGTTATTGTGGGTCCGAAAAGTAGTATGCTTGTGTATAACACTTAAATGAGAAAGACAAAGGTATGCTTACAGAAGAGTTTGTATAGAATCCTGAGTTTCCATTGAGAATTAGATGGGATTGTGGTTAAAACAATTGGGGATAATAATGCATAAACATCCACTTTTTTCTTTCATTAATATTAGAGTTGACGTCCATGTCCGTTTTCTAAAACAGATATCTAGGAAAAAGAACCAAATAATTAAATAATTCTATTTCTCTTACAAGGAGGTCATCTAATTTGATAGAAGTGTCATTCGTGATCTAGACTTGTACATTTATTTTTTAAATGCTTCCTCTTACATTTCCATAATAAATTCAAATAGTAAATGTCTGTCTTTCCATTATATCCTGTTAATTGTGCATTAACTTTATGCTAAGTAGTCTTTGTAAAGACACTATCAAAAATTCTGCCAGATAATCAACACCTGGGATACTAAACAGAATGAGGAAGGGAAAATATACATTTTTTTTCATTTAAATCTTGCATGCCTTTGTAATAAACTGAAGACAAGGATATCCAACCATTTCTTTCTCAGCAGTTTTGCTGTTAGAAAAGCAGCTGAATGGGATGAAGACTCAACACTCCTGCAGCATTTGACAGCGTATCGTGAGTAGAGAGCACCCTCTGCTTTCTCCTGATTAAACAACACCCCTAGTCTAGAAGAAAGGAGATGGCTGGTTCTATGTGGATATTTTGCTCAGAAAACCAGAAGAAGGGATTTGTCTATAAGGTTCATTAACTCTGGGCCTCTATTGGCAGTAACCCATGTTGAGGAGGCCACCATTGTAACACCCTCAAAAGGACTCCCCGAAGGAGGCAAAGTCTAGGAGGAGAATACCTGCTCTGAAGTTTCCCACCTTCCCTGAACTGAATCTGCAGATCCACCCCAGGAGGGGAGAAAACAGCTTTGAAAAATAACACCTTTGTTATTCCAAGTGTTAGAGATGAAGCTGAGTTTTCAGATGGCCTCAAGGTTTGTGCATCCTTCACCAAACACAGATGGAAACCGGACTCTTTGAACTGCTTTGAAAATCTGTTACTAAGTATTGCTATGGGTCTGTGAAGCAGCCATTGCTAACTTTTGACTGCCTGCAATTTTTATGGCTGTGTGATGACAAGAGATAAAATAGCTTTATTTTAGAAGTAAATGGTTCATATTTCAGGGAAGAAAAAAAGCCCACCATCTAATAAAGATTTGATGTTAACGATTATGGTAATTTGACATGATATCCTTTCTTAAAGAATGGCTTAAATATTAGAATTATAAACAAGTCATAGAACATATAAATAATATAAATTCATTTGCTTTATTCTGATAAACTTGACGTTTTGCGTTTTCAATTTTCATTCAAATTCAATTTTAATTGTAATACTTCTAAGGTATTAAAATGTGCACAGATAAGCACCTCTTATTTTTAGATGAACTAGTAGCATTACAGTTCATTAGAGATTTGTAGATATATAAAAATATACAGACTTAAATCTAGAAATCAGAAACATATGCTATTGTATATCAATGTTTTGGTCTGCCTTGTACACTGCTTACCTTTAAAAATACTCTATATTTAACACCACAGTTTTCATTTTCCTATATTCTGGACAAACACTCAATAAAAGGCCCTGTAAACAGACAATATAACAAGTCAGATTTATGCCAACATGCACTATTTGAGTCTTTACATATGCAGCCTATCGTTACCAGCTGGGTTACTTTTGCTATTTTTCTTTCAAAGAACTCTGAATCTGTGTAGGAATCAAGAAATTTCTACGTAGTGGCAGAAAGATGTGAGAACTTCAACTATATTGTGAATAGGTAAACCAAGGTTTTCCCAGCACAAGTGTCAGCATAAAACCATATGTTCTCACTGGAGTTGGTTACGATTTTATAAACACTTGAAAGTGTACATACATACATAATGTGTCTGTCTGTGCCAAACAAGGCTAAACAAAACAGAACAAAATAATCCTGCCCCTTAGATTAATGTTATATTAAGTAAGCTTTAACACATAAACTTCCTAAAAGAAATATTAACTTAGCAGTGGTTGATTATATGCAACATTTTTATGGTAGGACTTTAACAGTATCAATAGAGTTACTTTACAATATATATTTAATAAGAACACATACTTTAACCACAGCAGGCTTCCTCCTTGGAGCATGGCAAGGATAACTGTGTGACCCCCTACCCCATCTCAGCAGGTATGCACCAGCAGGACCTAGCAGAGTCAGTAATCTCTTCCCGGGACCTATTGAACTATTGTTTAAAAAAATATATGTATACATAAAGAGGGCAGGAATATGAGCTTCCTTGCAACTTCCGCCCCCCAGGGTACACTGAGTTACGGTAAAAGTCTGGCATGCACAATATTCTTTATTCCTTCCTGCCACAAGTATTCATCCTGGTGAAAGGAAGAATCTCACATCCTGGGAATTTACAATCTCTACATCATCCTTGAGTTTAAAATGCCTGTATAATTCAAATGTGGCACTGAAACTTAAATGATGCTTCAAGAAGAGGTTAGTGGAACTATTTCCAGTGTCTGATAATAACTGCCTCATGAAAGAAAAAGAAAGACATGCCTTACATAAAGAGGAAGAAAGGAAGTATGCTTTTGGGCCTGGTTATTCCCTATTGATTATTTCACTGACAAGGAAGTCAGGAAAATGCGTAAAACCTCATTCACAATGCCTTTGAAAAAACACACTTAAGAGAAAAAACATCATACGAAGGCTTTGCTGATGTTCACGTATTTTTCTGAAAAAGACTCAGAGAAAGAGTAAGGGCAACAGTGATAATAAGACATAGTGATGGAATCTTCAAATGACTAGAATTGCATAAAAATTAGAGACATGTATACATTCATTTTATGTCTATTATTTTGCAATTGCATATTATATTGAGGGCTACAGACAAAATATGTAAGGCATAGTCTTTGCTGGGGCCAAAATGAGTGAACATTCTGATTGGGCCCTACCCTGAAATACTCAACCCATGTCCAGAAGAGGGACTGTACCATGACCACAGTCTGCTCACCATGCCATGGGCTCAGTGCTGTGCCTGCCCAGTGGAAATGGGATGAGGGATACATGGAAAATTCACTATAGCAATCACTCACACTCCCATATGAAAGATAAAACACAACTATAGCCCAAGATGAAGAAGGGCAGAGAAGGGGGAAGGGAGGAGAGGGGGCAGGTTTGGTGGATGGAGGATAAATGGTGGGAATACACCTGTGGTGCATATTGCAAGGGTAGTGCCAAATTTATTAAGTGTAGAGTATAAATATTGTAACACAATAATTAAACAAGTAAGGTGTAAGCTATGTTAACCAGTTTGATGTAAGCATCCCAAATTGTATATAAAATCAGTACATTGTACCTCATAAATGCATTAAAGTACAGTTATGATTAAATAAAAATATATAATTAGAACAGATGAAAAAATAAAAAATAAAATTCATGTACAGTCTCAGCTCCTGTAGTTAAGTGGTTAGGGCACTGGCCACATACACTGAGGCTGGTGGATTCAAACCCAGACCAGAGCTGCTAAACAACAACAACTACAACAAAAAAATAGCTGGGCGTTGTGGCGGATACCTGTAGTCCCCTGCTACTTGGGAGGATGAGGTAAGAGAATCACTTAAGCCTAAGAGTTTGAAGTTGCTGTGAGCTGTGATGCCATAGCACTCTACACCAAGGGTGACATAGTGAGGCTTTCTCTCAAAAACTAAAATAAAATTCACATATAAAACAGACATGAGCAACTCGATTTTCTCCACTTCCAAGTAGTTGGAGATTTTAACATCCCTTTAGCAGTGCTGGATAGATCCTCCAAAAAGAAGCTAAGCAAAGAAATCTTAGATTTAAACTCAACCATTCAACATCTGGACTTAACAGACATCTACAGAACATTTCATCCCAACAAAACTGAATACACATTCTTCTCATCAGCCAAAATTGAACCACTCCAACATACTCCAAAATTGACCACATCCTAGGCCACAAATATAACCTCAGCAAATTTTAAAAAATAGAAATTATTCCTTGCATCTTCTCAGACCATCATGGAATAAAAGTTGAACTCAATAACAACAGGAACCTGCATACCTATATAAAAACATGGAAGCTAAACAACCTTATGCTTAAGGATAGATGGGTTATAGAAGAGTTTAAGAAGGAAATCACCAAATTTTTGGAACAAAACAACAATCAAGACACAAATTACCAGAACCTCTGGGATACTGCAAAGGCAGTGCTAAGCGGGAAATTTATGGCAGTGCCAGCCTTCCTCAAGAAAACAGAAAGAGAGGAAGTTAATAACTTAATGGGACATCTCAAGCAACTGGAGAAGGAAGAACACTCCAATCCCAAACCCAGCAGAAGAAAAGACATAATCAAAATCAGAGCAGAACTAAATGAAATTGAAAACAAAAGAATTATACAACACATCAATAAATCCAAAAGTTGGTTTTTTGAAAATGTCAATAAACTAGATAAACCTTTGGCCAACCTAACCAGGAAAAAAAGAGCAAAATCTCTAATTTCATCAGTCAGAAATGGTAAAGATGAAATCACAACAGACCCCTCAGAAATTCAAAAAATCCTTAATGAATACTACAAGAAACTCTACTCTCAGAAATATAAAAATCTGAAAGAAATCTGGAAGTATGCCACCTACCAAGACTTAGTCAGAACGAAGTGGAAATGTTGAACAGGCCTATATCAAGTTCTGAAATAGCATCAACAATATAAAATCTCCCTAAAAAGAAAAGCCCAGGACCAGATGGCTTTACATCAGAATTCTACCAAACCTTTAAAGTAGAACTAGTACCTATACTACTAAACCTCTTCCAAAATATAGAAAAAGAAGGAATATTACCCAACACATTCTACGAAGCAAACATCACCTTGATCCCCAAACCAGGGGAAGACCCAACAAGAAAAGAAAATTATAGACAAATGTCACTAATGAATATTGATGCTAAAATACTCAATAAGATCCTAACAGACAGAATCCAACAACACATCAAAAAAAATTATACACCATGACCAAGTGGGATTTATCCCAGGTTCTCAAGGCTGGTTCAATATACGTAAATTTATAAATGTAATTCAACACATAAACAAACTAAAAAATAAGGACCATATGATTCTCTCAATTGATGCAGAAAAAGCTTTTGATAATATCCAGCATCCCTTCATGATCAGAACACTTAAGAAAATTGGTATAGAAGGGACATTTCTTAAACTAATAGAGGCCATGTACAGCAAAACCACAGCCAATATCGTATTGAATGGAGTTAAATTGAAATCATTTCCACTTAGATCAGGAACCAGGCAAGGTTGCCCATTGTCTCCATTGCTCTTTAACATTGTAATGGAAATTTTAGCCATTGCAATTAGGGAAGAAAAGGCGATCAAGGGTATCCACATAGGGTCAGAAGAGATCAAACTTTCACTCTTCGCAGATGATATGATCATATATATGGAAAACACTAGGGATTCTACTACAAAACTTTTAGAAGTGATCAAGGAATACAGCAATGTCTCAGCAATGTCTCAACACCCATAAATCTGTAGCCTTTATATATACCAACAATAACCAAGCCTAAAAAACAGTCAAGGACTCTATTCCTTTCACAGTAGTGCCAAAGAAGATGAAATATTTGGGAGTATACCTAACAAAGGATGTGAAAGAGCTATACAAAGAAAACTACAAAACCTTAAGAAAAGAAATAGCTGAAGATGTTAACAGATGGAAAAACATACCATGCTCATGGCTGGGAAGAATCAACATTGTTAAAATGTCCATACTACCCAAAGCAATATACAATTGTAATGCGATTCCTATTAAAACTCCATTGTCATATTTTAAAGATCTTGAAAAAATAATACTTCATTTTATATGGAATCAGAAAAAACCTCGAATAGCCAAAACATTACTCATCAATAAAAACAAAGCAGGAGGAATCACGCTACCAGACCTGAGACTATACTATAAATCGATAGTGATCAAAACAGCATGGTACTGGCACAAAAGCAGAGAAGTAGATGTCTGGAACAGAATAGAGAACCAAGAGATGAATCCAGCTATTTACTGTTATTTAATCTTTGACAAGCCAATTAAAAACATTCAGTGGGGAAAAGAGTCCCTATTTAACAAATGGTGCTGGGTGAGCTGGCTGGCAACCTGTAGAAGACTGAAACTGGACCCACACCTTTCACCATTAACCAAGATAGACTCTCACTGGATTAAAGATTAAACTTAAGACATGAAACTATAAAAATACTTGAAGAAAGTGCAGGGAAAACTCTTGAAGGAATCGGCCTGGGTGAATATTTTTTGAGGAGGACTCCCCAGGCAATTGAAGCAGTATCAAAAATACACTACTGGGACCTGATCAAACTAAAAAGCTTCTGCACAGCCAAGAACATTGTAAGTAAAACAAGCAGACAGCCCTCAGAATGGGAGAATGGGAATGCACATTAATATGTTCCTTCTGGAAGGATGTTTGGAGAATACTTAGAGACCTAAAAATAGACCTGCCGTTCGATCGTATAATTCCTTTACTAGGTTTATACCCAGAAGACTAAAAGTCGCAATATAACGAAGACATCTATACCAGAATGTTTATTGCAGCCCATTTGATAATTGCTAAGTCAGGGAAGAAGCCCAAGTGTCCATCGACCCACGAATGGACTAGCAATTTATGGTACATGTATACTATGGAATATTATGCAGCCTTAAAGAAAGATGGAGACTTTACCTCTTTCATGTTTGCATGGATGGAGCTGGAACATATTCTTCTTAGCAAAGTATCTCAGGAATGGAAGAAAAAGTATTCAATGTACTCAGCTCTACTATGAAGCTAAATTATAGCTTTCACATGAAGGCTATAACCCAACTATAGCACAAGAATAAGGGGAAAGGGCCAAAGAAGGGGAAGGGAGGGGGGAGGTTTTGGTGGAGAGAGGGTAATGGATGGGGCCACATCTACAGAGCATCTTAGAATGGGTACAGGCGAAACTTACTAAATGCAGAATACAAATGCCTACATACAGTAACTAAGAAAATGCCATGAAGGTAGCTACGTTGAACAGTTTGATGAGAATAGTTCAGATTGTATATGGAACCCGCACATTGTACCCCTTGATTGCACTAATGTACACAGCTATGATTTAACAATAAAAATAAATTAATTAAAAAAATACAAATAAATAAAAAAGGGATGCCTTCTTTAATCCACACCCTATCTTACTGCAAGTGCTCTAGCCTCTGATAAGCTCTAAGATTACTGGCATGTCAGGCATGAAAACTGTATTGGATGTTTACTTTCCATATAAGAGAAAAGCTATCTTCCAGGCCCGCGCGTGCGCGCGCGCGCACACACACACACACTCTCTCTATATATATAATTTTATTTTTTATTATTTATTTTTTATTATTTTATTATTTATATATTTTATTATTATGTATGTATATTTACATAATGATAAAATTTAGTTGTCAGAAGAATCAAAGTTTGTTAACAGGAACATGGTGGTGTGGCTCCAGGCTTGGTCTCTTCCCTAGTCTCTCCCTCCTCACCCTCACACCTTCTGCTCCTTGCTCTTCCTTGGGGCCCCTGCCCTCTGTAGTCCCTCTACCTGAAGCGCTCCCTCCACCTGTGCCCAGTGGGCCAGTGCCTCACTTTGTTCAGGTGCTCAGCCATTCCCTTAGTAGAAAAGCCTCCCTGACAAGTCTATTTCTAAAGGAGCCACCTTTACCTGCTCACACATTTTGATCTCATTGTCATGGTAACCTATGTTACCTGTTTAATCAATCACGTATTTATAGTCTGTCTCTCAAAACTGGGACATACTTTCATAAAAGCCTACATTTTTACCTGTTTTGTCTTCTGTGAAATTCCTGACTTTGGGTTCCTGGGGTGTCACTTTTCATCTCATCTCTCATCAGTCTACCTGTGTAAACTTGTCTTGGGGTGAACCTCTCCCATCTCCACCCTAGATACACCATCCTATAATTTAGGCAATATTTACAGGAAAGAAGCCTACTCTTTTATTTACACCAAATTAACATATTTTAAAGTAATATATATGTATATTTTTCTTAAGAAATTTTCTTTGTATACGTTATGTAAGACATGAAAGAAATTCCTTAGGAAGTAATTTGTGGTGATACAGGAGTTTATTGATACTTTCTGTTTAATTTTTCATGATTTTAGGAAGTGAATATATTTCAACCATAATATGAGAAATTGCTACAAACACACATACATACACTCACACACACACACACATACACACACACACACCCCTCAGGCCTGACAATTAAGTTTGTGAACTTGCCACCATGCGCTTACCATTGACAGCACTGGACCAACAAACTCAGTAAGTTATACCCATGTCCCACAGTTGTGGTAGAATCTTGCAGAGTGGTGTTCTTTGTTGTTGCTACATGTTTTTGTGTGCCATCGTGAGAATGTCAGAGCTGGAATTACAACAAATAATAAACATTAAATTTCTTGTTCAATTTGGCAAGAGTGGAAGTGAAATCAGAGACTTGTTAGTCCAAGTTTATGGGGATAATTTCATGATGAAGATGGCAGCGTACATATGAATTAAATGTTTTTCTGAGGGGAGAGAAATCGTCACCGATGGAAGAGGTCGGGGAGCCAATAAGGAGCAGAACTAATGAAAGTATTACATAAATTCATCAAATTGTGTGTCAAATCATTGGCGACTGTGAGAACCATAGAGGACCAAGGAAACATTGATAGAGAAACAGAAAGACTTAAGTGAAAATCTTGAAGAAATGTGTATGCAAAAATGGTCTTGCATCACCACAATCAACCAGTTCACACGGCACGGTCCGGGAGGAAGACTGAAGCCAGTACACAAAGAACTGTATTGGAACACTCTCCCTTCTTACCTGATCTGGGCCCTGAGGACTTTTTTCTTTACCCAATGATAAAGGAAATGGTGGAAGCTAGACATTTTGATGACATTCAGAACATCAGGGTAATATGCAGACAGCTCTGATTAGCATTCCAAAAAAAAAGTTTCAAAACTGCTTTGACAAGTGGACTAGGCACTGGCCAAGGCGCACAGCTTCCCAAGGTGAGGACTTCAAAGCTGACCACAGTGAGTTATGCAGCTCATTCTCCAGGGGGAATTCCCTAACTTAATCACCAGACTTCATCCAGTATACATAATTAAGCAGTAAGAAGCTCTGTCCTGTGAAACTGAAGCATTGACTACTGTAAAAAGTGCTCACATATCATTTTTTTCAGGTATTTGAGACAGTAAGAAATGTAAAATTATTTCTAAAAAGCGAATGGAAAAATATTTTGTTCTATTATGGCTACACGGATAATTTATTCAATTTTAATTTAAACATGATTTTTTAAAATATATCATTTTGCTTATGGGTTGAGTTCAATATTTAATACATTTACTTTCTTAAGGGATATTTTTCTCTTTCATGTTCTGCAGGCCTCCATTAAAATTAAAGTTTACCAAAAGAGCATTAAAAAGTGGTTTATCGAAGCATCACTTTACTCTTAATGTTTGTGAGTAATGCTCCTTGATGTAAAATGAACAGAATATATATTATTTAGTGATATTTTTCCATTCAATAATCTACATAATATGGGAATGAATTAAAGTTATACAAATATATAAAGGTATAAATATATACGTATATATGTATACATATTTCTACAAAAATAAATTAAAACTAAACATGATATTTTTATTCTTACGTCATGTAACTTTCTTCCTAAAGTCAATTTCACAGTATTTTTGGATATTATATAAACATTCAGAATCTGGTTTAAAATTACTTCTTTTCCTATTCTGCTCTTTCTTACCAAAAAAAGGCAATTGAAAAAATAATATTTATTATTCATCACTAGTGTTAAGTAAATAGTAAATTAAATAAGTTAAACCAAGTATTAAAAAATGGCTGAATTAAAATGTGACATATTGATTAGAATCTCATAAAGTACGCAAATAGCTACATTTTCACGTTTGGGTAATAAAAATATTGATCCCCCAAGAACTTGCAAACAAATAAGATTTTTATCCAAGAATTAACCTTCAAAAATAACACATTCCTTACCACTTCTATTCTAAGGGATAGAAGTGTTCTCAGGTCAGGGCATGACGTTATTGTACTCTAATTGACAGTTTTAACTTAACATGAGGAAGAATATGTCAAAGCCAGGTTGATTAATCCAAAAGCAAAGAGAAAAGAGAAAAATAGAAATTGTGTCTATCTGTGGCAAGCAGTCTTCAAGAGGATCCTCAGGAGCTTCTATCTCCTGGTATTCAAATCCTGGTGTGGTCCCCTCCCATATGACAATAATTAAAACATGGGAGAAATGATGGCAGGTGGTTTCTAAGATTGGGTTACGAATGACAGCAGCCTCAGTCTTGGTACATCCTTCTCTCTCTCTGTTTCTTGGACAAAGGGAAGGCATGTCATAAGCCACCCTATGAGAGGAGGCCCAGGTGATGATGAACTATATGTAGCCTTCTTCTATCAGCCACATAAGTAAGCTTGGAAGTGGATCCTTCACCACCATTCAAGTCTTCAGAGACTGCAGACTTGTCTGATAGATTCACTCAAGACACCCTAAGTTAGAACCACCCATCAAAAACAGTTCCCTGACATACAGCACTATTTACATGGACATTTATAGTACTAAATATCTACATTAGAAAAGAAAAAAAATCCCAAATCAATGACCTCAGAATCTACTTTAATAAACTAGAAAAAGAAAATGAAATACAAAATGAATACAAAGAAATCAGAATAAGACCCAACAAGTAAAGGGAAAATAAAACTCATAGAGAAAATTCAGTAAAATTAAAAGTTGGTTCTTGGAGACTACTAATTAAAATCATAAGCTTCTAGCCAAACTTGGTGGAAAAAGGAAGAATACACAAATTTTCATTATCAAGAGTGAGAGAAGTAACATAACTACAAAATTCTATAGATAGGTAATGAAAATATAAAAATATTTCTCATAATATTTTATGAATAAATTTATGCCAGTACATTAGACAGTGGAGATGAAATGGTTAAAACTTTGAATGACACAAAATACCAATGTTCACTCAATAAGAAATGGATAACATGAACTGTCCTACATCTATTAATTATAATTTGTAATTAAAAACAAATTCTCACGGGCAGCATCTGTGGCTCAAAGGGGTAGGGCACTGGCCCCATATGCTGGAGGTGGCGGGTTCAAGCTCAGCCCTGGCCAAAAACCTCAAAAACAAACAACAAACAAAAAAAAACGCAATCTCACAAATGAGATTGTAAGCACAGATGATTTTACTGGTAAATTTGACCAAACATTTTTTTAAAAGTGTAATAAAAATATTATAGATATTCCTCCAGATAATTGAAGACAATAGAATACTTTTCAACTTACTGTATGAAGTTTTACTTATACTACAATCAGACCGACAATTGAATTTTTATAAATGAACAAGACATAAACGGACATTTCACCAAAGATGATATACATAGGGAAAATAAGCACTTGAAAAGGTACATACCATCATTAATCATCAAGGAAATGCAAATCAGAGCCACAGTCATGTACCTTTACCACTCCCATGCACTACTGGTAGGAATGTAAAATGATAGAACTACTTTGGGAACCAGTTTGATACTTTCTTAAAAAGTTAAACATACTGCAGGCCTATGACCCCGTCATTTCACACCTAGAAAATTTATGAGAAATGAAAACTTGTATGCACTTAAAGAGCTATACATAAATGCTCAGAGCAGTCTTATTTGTAATAGCCCGAAGGTAGAAACAACCCAAATGCTCACCAAAAGTGAAAGGATAAAAATAATTTGATATACCAACACGAGAGAATACTATTCAGATATAAAAAATGGATTACTGATACACATAACAACATGGATGAAATTCAAAATAAATACTCTAAATGAAAGAAGTCACACTATTCAAGAGTGCATACTGTATGATTCCATTCATTGAACATTCTAGAAATGCAAACTAATCTTTAATAACAATAAACAGATTAATGTTGTCTGAGATAAGGTAGGGAAGCAATCATGAAGAGCGGGGATAATGAAACTTTTGGGGTGCTGGATATGTTAATATCTTCTTGCGGATGATTCGATGGCTATACTACATGTGTCAAATTTATCAGATTGTATAATTTAAACATGTCCTTTATTATGTCAGTTGTATTTTGATAAGGCTAGAGAATTTCTGAACAATATATTTTCGACAATTGTGGTTTTACTCATTTCTTTATCAACTTTAGTCAACTTTTTCTACATATTTCAAAAGCATGTTATTAAGTCAATTCAACTCTAGAATTGATTACCTTCCAGTTGCAATTGACTCCTGTCATTCTAAAATATCTTTCTCTCATAACACTTCCTGCCCTAAAATCCTTAACGTTTACATATCCTTACCAGTTACTTTTTTATTTGACCAATGTATGTATATGTGTGTATGCTTATATATGCATCTTTTGTACTTTAAACAAACACAGTACATTAATATTTAAAATGTCTTATCTGAGAATCCTCAAACATCTAAAATTAGATCTCTCATTTGACTCTGCAATACCACTACTAGGCATCAACCAAGAAGAAAAAAATCATTTTATCATAAGGATATTTGTACTAGGTTGTTTATCGCAGCTCAATTTACAATCAACAAGACATGGAAACAACCTAAATGCCCATCAACTCAGGAATGAATTAACAAATTGTGGTACATGCACACCTTGGAATACTATTCAGCCATAAAAAGATGGTGACTTCACATCTTTTGTAATATCCTGGATTGAGTTGAAACACATTCTTCTTAGTAAAGTATCACAAGAATGGAAAAGCAACTATCAAATGTACCCAATACTAACATAAAGCCAGTAGATGATCTGATGCATGCCCACACAGGAGAAAAACTCATTTCAATTCAAGTTGGAGGGAGGGGTAAAGTGAGAGAGGGGGAGAGGTCGGTGTGCTCTCACTGAATGGGCAAGTGGTGGGGGTGTTTGGCACACCTTCTATGTATGGGACAAAACCACAAGAGGGACTCCATCTAGCAAAATCAAATTTTTGACTAGGTTGTTTGTAGCCTCACATTAACCTGGAATACATTTACTTTAAAAAAAAAATGTTTTTTTTTTAACATGATAATCATTTTTAATGCAATGTTATTTTTACTTTTTGGCTTTCTCCTTATTTAGTTTTTAAAATTTTTTTTATTTCAGAATATTACAAGGGTGCAAATGTTTTGGTTACACAAATTGCTTTTGAACAGTTTAAGTCAAAGCTGTAAGTATGTCCCTCACCTATAGTACGCATTATACCTGTTAAGTGTGAATTTACTCCTCCCCTCTTGCCCCCACCCACCAGCTTGCTTTCCATTGAGTTTTACCACCAAATGTGCTCATGGGTATTGATTGATTAGTTCAAATATAATAGTCTGTACAGGTGGTGTTTGTTTTTTAACTTAGAATGGTCTCCAGTTTCATCCAGGTTGTCACAAAAGGTATTAGTTCACCATTTTTAATGGCTGATACTACTCCCTGGCATACATACACCACATTTTATTAGTTGATTCATGTATTGATGGGCACTTGGCTTGGTTCCACATCTTTGCAATTATGAATAAGCAATAAATATTTAAGTGCACATAATTTTTTTTGATAAAATGATTTTTTTTTCCTTTGGGTAAATACCTAGTAATAGGTAATCTAATGGTAGGTCTACTTTTAATTCTCTGAGGTATCTCCATATGACTCTCCATAGAGGCTATACTAGTTTGCAGTCCTACCAAAAATGTCTGAGTGTTCTTTTCTTTCTGTATCCACATCAGCATATGTTGATTTGGGATTTTTTGATAAAAACCATTCTCGCTGGGGTCAGGCGATTGATATCTCATTGTGGTTTTTATTTACATTTCCTTGATTATTGGAGATGTTAAGCATTTTTTTTCCTGTTTGATGGTCATTAGTCTATCTTCTTTTTGAAAACTTTCTGCTCGTGTCTTTTGCCTACTTTTTGGGGGGTTGTTTGACTTATTTCTTGCTGATTTGCTCGAGTTCTTTATTGATTCTTGTTATCAGCCCTTTATGGGATGCATATCACACAACTATCCTCTTCCATTCTGTAGGTTGTCTATTTGCTCTATTGATTATGTCCTTGGCTATGCAGAAGCTTTTTAATTCAATCAGGCCCCATTTGTTAATTTTTCTTGTCATTCTATTGCCTTTGGGATCATCTTCACAAATTCTTTGCCTGGGCTAATGTCTATAAGAGTTTTTCCAACAATTTCTTCAGAATTCTTGTAGTTTCATAACATAAGATAAACTCTGTCATCCATCATGAATTAATTAATGTGAGTTGTAAGAGGTGTGGATCCTGTTTCACTCTTGTATATGTGGCTATCCTATTTGCCCAGCACCACTTACTGAATAGGGTATCTTTTCCCCAGTGCATATTTTTTCTGCTTTGTCAAAGATCAGCTGAAAATATGAGGATGGTTTCATGTCTGGGTATTCTGTTCTGATCCATTGGTCTATGTTTCTGTTCCTTATTGTTTTGGTGACTATAGCCTTATAGTATATTTTGAAGTCTGATAAAAGGATGCCTCTTAATTTGTCCATTTTGCTTAAGGTTGCTTTGGCTATTGGGACTCTTTTCTGGTTCCATACAAAGTGTATTATTATTTTTTCTAGATCTTCAAAAAATAATGTTGGTATTTTAATGGGGATTGTATTGAAACTGTAGATCACTTTGGGTAGTACAGATACTTTAACAACGTTGATTCTGCTGATTTATGAGCATTATATATATTTCCATATTTTGTTTATATCTTCTGTGATTTCTGCCCTTAGTAACTTACAGTTCTCCCTATAGAGGTCTTTACCTCCTTGATTAAATACCTATTACGTATTTTATTTTCTTTGTCACTATTGTGAAAAGCATTGGATCTTTAATTTGATTCTCAGCTTGACTGCTGTTGGTGCTTAGGAATGCTACTGAATTGTACTGATTTTGTAACCTGAGACTCTGCTGAATTTATTTGTCAATTCCAGGAATCTCTTGGAATCATCTTTGGGGTTTTGTAAATATAAGATGATATGTCAGCAAAGCCTGATAGCTGGACCTTTTCTGTTCCCATTTGGATACTTTTGGCTTTCTTCTCTTATCTGATTGCTCCTGCTAGGACTTCTAGGAGTATATTGAACAGAAATAGTGACAGTTGGAAACCTTGTCTAGTTCTAAATCTAAGTGGGAATACTTTTAATCTTTCCCTGTTCAGTATGGTAGTGACTGTGGGTTTGTCATATATGGCTTTCATAATTTTCAGGTATATTTCCTCTGTGCACATTTTGTTAAGAGTTTTTATGATAAAAGGGTGCTGAATTTTGTGAAATGCTTTCTCTGATCTGTTGAGGCAATCATGTAGTTTTTGTTTCTGCTTCTGTTTATGTGGTGAACCACATTTCTAGATTTGCTCTAGATTTGCATATGTTGAACCATCCTTGCATCTTTGGGATAAAGGCTACTAGGTTATGGTGAATTTTATTTTTTTGAAGTGCTATTGTATTCAGTTTGCTACAATTTTATTGAGCAATTAGATACAATTTTATTGTATCTATATTTATAAGGGATATTAGTCTGTAGTTTTGTTATAAAATCTTTGTTTTTCAATTGTAATGATTTGTCTGCCCATGTTTGCTTAATGTAAATATGAATATAATTTGTTTATGTCAATCATCTTGTTTTTATTCTCAATTCTTATCTCAGAGACTCCTTGCCTTGAATTGTCTCCAGATCAAGTCAACAGTGGGCTGTAATAAAATTATATAAATTTCTTTTCTAGATTATTCAGTAAATCTCAAAAGAAAAGAATGAACAGAAGTTGAAACCTTGAATGTCATATAAGAGAAAGAGAATTTACAGATAAATATTAAAAAGATTATGACTCCATGTAGAATGATTTCAACACTAGTAATGTCGGTTACAATTTCTTTAGATCCTACTATATTTTAATGATGGTTCCAGGCCTGTGAAATCTGAAAAACAGCTAATATCTTAAATCTTAAAAGCAACTATATTAGGCAAATTCGAAGAAATTGCCACAGCCACCTCAACCTTCAGAAATTACCACCCTGATCAGTTCACCTAGACAGTTCAGTAAGACAAGATCTTACTGCAAGCATCAACATTGAGACAAGATCTTACTGCAAGCAAAAACATTGAGACTACTGGAAGACTCAGATGGTTGTTAGCATTTTTTAGGAATAAACTATTTTTAATTAAGATAGGTACATGTTTTTCTTAGACATAATGCTATTCCACCTTTAGTAAACTATACTATAGTGTAAACACAACTTTTAAAAGCACTAGAAAACCAAAAAAAAAAAAATTGCGTGGCTCATTTGATTATGAAATTAACTTTATTGTGAACTGGAAGGAAATCTGCAATATCTTCAAGGTATCCTGTAATCATTACATCATATTTTTTGTATTACAAACATAGGGAAATTAACATGTGTAGAGAAAAAGCAATGGAGTTTAATTCAGAAAAAATAAAAATGGTACTAATTTCAAAATATGGTGGCTTATGTTATTAAGATTACATTTAATATAAAATTTATTGTTCTTTTATCTTTCAACTTCTATGCCAAAAAACTAGAATCTATAATCCCATATACATCATTCATGTAAGAAGGAAGAAAATAGAAACCATTGTAAATATTTTAAGCAGAAAGAGATTTAGTACAAAGGAGCAGGTGCTTATAAATTTGTTGGAAGGACTAGAGGATCAAAATGTGGACATGTCTACCGTATTTCAGCAGTCAAGAAGCTGCTATTATTGTTGCTGGTGACCCTGCTCAGCTTCCTTTCAAACACAGAAAACTGAGTGGTAGGTGCTGAATGCAAAGACAAGGCACAGCCCCTGTTTTGAAACATTTATTCATGTCACCACCTCCTTGGTTGCCAACTGCTAAAGGAGCAAAATTATAATCACCATGTTATTTACATCTTCCCTCTCTCAGTGAAGATAAATAATGACGAGAACATAATTTGCATATGGCCTTTAACTTCAAGAGAATAAGTTTTCCACATTGTCTACCTAGGACGAAGTTGAGATAGTCAACCCCAGGAGTTACAACATCCCTCCTGCCATTGCAGCAAAGAAGTAGGGAATGTTCAAAACATGAAAAAAGAAAGGGGAGCGATCAAGGCTGTAATGAGGCAAGAATAGCCATTCCCAGGTTAACAGAAAATAGACATTTTTAAGGATTGAGATGGATTAATATATACTAATATCTTTTGTACAAATTTATAAATATTATATTTATCAATCCAAAAATGTTTTAAATGAAATGGTCACAATTTTAGTCTATTACAATCTAAAAATGCCTCAGGATTTAATGTATATAATTTATCCCAAGATCCACTGAATTCATTATAAAATTTCACAGAATGAGAAATTCTTATTCCCAATCTATGAAAATATTAGGTGAACAGATAAAAATACACCATTTATTCATCTTGAAGTAGCAATGTATTTATTAGCAATCTTGTACCTCCTATATTCATTATGATTCCCTAAGTTTAAAGCCATATTAATTCCCATGCAAAATGACTTAATAAAAAAAAAAAAACAGAATGGCTGGAATTTGAAAGTTTCAATTATATATAGTTTTACGTTTGAATTGATTTTGGGGATTCAGTTAAGCCATCAAAACTCTCTTGTCTTAATTTCTTGCTTCATTCCTTCTGTAAGTTGACTTCATATCAGGTTCCATGAAATGACCTTTGGTAATTTTAAACTCATAACTATGCACTTCCGGTAGATTTGTGTTCATCAAAATAGTAGGCTGGTTTCTTTCTTCCAACATCTCATAGTAGCCATAATTTCTTTTTGTAGGTAGGTAGATAGGGATCACTTGTTTATCACTGACTCAGTTATTAAACAAGGGAAATTTTAAGTTTTTTTGTTTTTTTTTTAACCAGGGCTCAGCCATATGATTTTTTTCTATACTCAAAGATGAAGTTAAGTTCACTTTCTGTGCTGCAGAAGAGAAAGTTTCGGGGTGGGCTTGGGGGTTACTGAATAGTAGTAGCAAAAGAGAAAATGTATTAGATAGACAAATATAGTTGGTTTTATTATAGCCCCAGTGCTAAGTTCACTCTTGGCTCTGCTGTAGATCTTGGGCCTAATGTAGGCTGCTAGGACTATTAATCCTTTCCACAAAGCTCACCCACTGATGTCATCACTCTGTGGCTATAAAGACAAGGAAAGGGATAAGGGATATTTGCCTGAAAACAGGTTTGTTTCTATTCCTTACCCTAGCGCTGCACCTCTAGAAACACGGACTCATTATTCCCTGTCCTGTGTGAAAACTCTATTGAGGTATAGTACAAGGTTGACTCAGAGAGAAGATGAAGATCCCATGACAGGCCCATCAACTTAACAGAACAAAATATGAAATTTCCCTTGTAAACTTTTCATTAAGGAGTTATTCTGCTCTTTAATTAAGATGGAATAATAGTTGGAATGAGAACTTCTTAAAATTCTTTTAAATTTCAGGTTCCCATTAGATAAAAATTACAATCTTACCCAGAAGAAAAAAATCATTTTATCATAAGGACATTTGCACTAAACTGTTTATCACTGCTCAATTTACAGTCACCAGAATATGGAAACAATCTAAATGCCCACCAAGCCAGGAATGGATTAACAAGCTGTGGTATATGTATACCATGGAATACTATTCAGCCATTAGAAAAGATGGAGACTTTACATCTTTTGTATTAACCTAGATAGAGTTGGAACACATTCTTCTTAGTAAAGTATTACAAGAATGGAGAAGCAAGAATCCAATATACTCAATTCTAATATGAAGCCAGTAGATAATCTAATACATACCCACATAAGAGAAAAACTCAAGTAAATTCAAAGGGGGAGCAGGGGAATGAGGTGTGAGGCAGAGGGAAGGAGGGGAATGGACTTACAGTGCATGACACACCTCTTGGGGGCAGGATACAATTATAGGAGGGACTTTACCTAACAAATGCAAACAGTATAACCTAATTCTTTGTACCCTCAATGAACCTGAAGCAATGAATAAAAAAAAATTAAAATCTCATATCCTCAATGTTATTTTGACTTTTCAAAATTCAGTACCCAAATCAATAAAAAGATAATTTGCAATGATAACAAGGAACATGTTTATTTTTAATTTTGGTTGCAGAGAGGTAACTGGCTCATTCGTTTGAAAGAAGCATATCAATTCTATAAACTCTGAACACAGCCTTGCCTTAGCATTAAGCCTATTGTGCTGCCAACTTGTAAATGATCTCTATGTAGATAGAATGTTAGCAAACATAGCCTGTTAATTTGACTGTAGTTTCTAAAACTAACCAAGCACTAGATATTGACTTAAATCACCACAAGGGGAGGGGACTCAGCAGGAGGAAGACATGGGCAAGACTGAGTTTCTATCTAATTCTCAGTGGAAACCACAGTCCTATGGTATTTGTTAAGACCATGTAAATGCCATTATATTTAAATTATATTCTAGCAAATTTATTCTGTTGTGTTTAGAGTAATCATTCTCAAATATAGTGCATTATTTAAGAAGCAAGTGAATCATCCAGGATGTGTCCCAAAAGCTTTAGCTCTTAGAGATAGCCAGCTTTTCTACCTGGTCAGTGCAACCCAGAGTGGTACTCATGACAAATGTGTTAAATAAAGCTACTTTTACACAGAGGTATTTAGATCAATAAGGCTTTGAAAAAACTATAGAAATAATTAAATGTTCATATAGGAATTTTGAAAATGGCAAAGGAGATATTTTAAATCAGCGTGACCAGTTGAGCTATTGAATCTACAGGTTATTATATATGCAAAATTGAAGAACGACTGCTTTTAGCTTGCTGAAATCCAGATGAATCAAAGATTATAATGTAAAAAATGAAAACAAAAATACCAGAAGAAAAGAGTAGTAAATCTTATTTATAATCTTAGGCTAGATAAGGTCCTTGTATGTTTATCACAACATACAGAAGCTACGCCAAAAAAAAATTTAACATGTTTGACTACCTATAATGCCTACATAAGGCAAAAAAATAAAAGCACAGTATCCAAAAAGAGAAGAAAATGTATTAAATGTTTATAACACACATGAAAGGTAAAAGATTCATATCCAAATAGATGTAGCTTTTGTAAATCAATAATCAATTAAAATTTAAATAACAAGGTTTTAAAAAGACAAACAAAAAAAGAGAAACTAAAATGAATAGTAACTGCATCAAAAAATTATCCGTGATTTATGATATCTGATTTCAAACAGTTGTTTTTCACTTACCATGACAAAGATTAAAGAGAAGCAATAATGGAAAGTATGTGGAAAACTAGAATTAAAACACATTTTGGAGAGTATATTCATTTCTTACTCATTTGGAGGGAAATTTGGGAATGTCAGCAAAATTTTAAAATATATTCTCAAACAAAATGAAACAAAAGCACAAATAATAAGTACTACATTCTCATTTTTTCTTTGTATGTACTGATATGTATAACATAAAGTACAAACTGTCAATAATTACTTCTAAGGGATTTGATTTTTTATCTGATTCATGTTCACATTTTTGACTTTTATATTTACTTGTAACATTGTGTGTATCTTTGAATTTTCAAAATTATTTCAATTATTTTCGTAAAGAATATGTGTTTTGTCAACACACTCAACTTTATACAAATTTCATTTTCACTCAGCTTAGCTATGAGATGTTGTGGAAGTTAGTTATTATCTTCAAGTTTTAGATCTGCAATCTACACATTGGGGATAATAAGTGCTTCCTTAGATTTGGGGGGAGGATGAAATGGAATAATGTACTTAAAAGTGCTTATCCTAATGTCTGAAACACATAAATTATTCAATAAATTATATATATTATTACAGTATTGTTACCAATGGTATGATACTATAATAAAGCATGAAATTAGCAATATTAAGTATTATTATGAATAAAAATATGAAGATAGGAACCCAAATTATAATTTCAATTAGGATTGTAACAAAATAAGCAGTTCCTTTTAATGTTAAGTAATAAACAAACTTATTGGTTTATAATTGGGTTTTTATGTATTATGAACAAATTCATAAAGAATTTATAAAATCTTTTTTTTTAAATGTATAAAAACTTTTACCTGAAAGATTGAGATTATGTATATACAGGTAGTTAAATTGAATATGTCCAACTGAATATGTTTTTACTCCCAAACTCTTGAAATTGTCTAAACTTAATGTAGAAAAATAATTCATTAGATAATAGTCACCTCTCTTTTACTTTTGGATGAATCAGTGCAACAAAGTGTCGGCTAGCTATATTGACATACACAGCAACAAACTGAAATTCCCTCTCAGATCTGTATCTAAAATACAGATCTGTTCCATGCTAAAATTAAGCAAGAGTTTACTTGAATTTTTGTTATCTGCCTGTATTTAGTAAGTGAAAAATCTGTTCAAAAATTCGGTCAATGTCAACATACAAATACACCTTGCCCACAATTTTTTGGAAACTAAAATCTTCCAAAATCTCTCATTTTAGACTTTGAAATTTAATGCAAGGGAATTTGGCAAAATATTTCATCTTAAATCTTGCCTCCGTGTTAGAACAGACAGGCTTCTTAAACCAACCCGTGTCCCTTTATACTGTTAAAATACCTGTGAATTTCAAGTGCAATATAATTGGCATTATAATAAATGATCTGGCAAAATGCTGTTGAACAGCAAAGGACACAGAGATATTATGTCTCATTGTTACTATGAATAGATCAGCCCAGGCACCAATTAACATCTCATCGCTATGATTACTTGTTATTGTTCTCTTCCACTAATCAAACTTACACCTCGCTAGTCATATTTTGATTTCAAAAAGTTATGCTAAAAAAAGACTAAATGTGTCCTAAATGCAAGTGAATGTTAAGTATACAAAGCTAAATAAGTTTATAACCACTGACAATAATATGAAAAGAAAAATTAAACTGCTTTGCTTCAAGGAAAATCGTTTAGCACACTGTTCTTAAATAAACATAAAATAATTTTTCCTTAATGCTTTCTGATATGGTAGACATTCGGCTAGTATTCTTACATATGAAAATCATATGCATTTGATTTAATTTTTAATACATTGACTCCTGACTTCATATGGTATTAGTATTGTTGTGGAGGACAGAGAGGAGAAATATATTTACTATGCATTTAAGTATAGCTTTCACAATGATTAAAGGTTATAGTGGAAAGATAACATATTAAAACAATGACAAAGAAATCTGAAATTAAACACAGTGAAAATTTATGGGAAATACACAGATACACAAGTTTTGGTGATAAAGTAGTATTAATGGAATAATGTTTTGACATTTGTGACACTATAACAGTAATTGAAGGACTCGTGTCTTTTTAACTATATCTCTATCATTCCCTAGATTCTTAGACATTTAGTAGGCATATTTTTATGTAAGTACTTCGGTTATTGTGAAAGTAGAATTTCAATTCTGACATGCATCTATAATGATTTCTCAATTAGTTTTAAGTCCTGTACAAGTAAGAAGGGTGTTGAACTGGAACTTTGGCATCAGTAATAATTCCTTATTCAGCAGCTGACAGGTTTACAGAATTCATCTTTAGAATATTTGCCGGCATCCCCATGATGCCTTTTCAAAGTGGAGCGGAGTTTACGTAGACTCTGGGGTATTAGCACATGATGAAGGTAATCTGTTTCCTTAGCTGAAGCTCACAAACAAAGCAGTTAAATCCCCATTACAAACAGCTAGACTGGGACTCATTACACTTTTCACAGGCATGGATATTTTTGTTTCTAAGTCACTAAAACATTTATATAGGGCAATGAAATGTTCACAGAACCTGAGCCAATTCCTTTCACAAAGAATGAGATACATTTCTTTGAAAGGTTCCGCTTTCTTTCAAAGGTAGGAATATAACGTAAGGGCCAAAGGAAAAAGGGAGGAATGAATATAAACACTGCTCCCATTGCTCGTGATTGAAAAAAAGGTATGGACTTTGCCTTAAAATGCTGCTATTTTGCCAAAGTTTCTTGTTAATTTAACAAACTTAGTTGAGTTTCTACCATGTGCAACATCAACATTCTGTGTGAGAGGCTGAAAGTAAATTTGATGCGGGACTAGAGATTCTCTCCCCTGATCACCACAGAGGGAAGGGAGGGTTTCAGGTAAAGGATTGGGGAAGGGGACACAGCTTAGCTGTAGTTTATACAGAGAAGTGCTGGAGCCTGCCAGGGACCTCATAGAGGAAAATTATGAAGCAGAGAAGAAAGAAAATGAAGTGGAAAGGATCAAACCAAGAAACCTCAAAGCTGAGTAAAGAGGGCGAATTTCTTTCTCCTTTTAACATTCCTTCAGTAACCAGTGGGTTATCAAGTCACTTAGAAGCTTTTCCACTCGCACACTCCCATGAGTCTGAACATTGTAGCAACTACGAAACTGGGGAGAACTTGTGTGATCGGAGAGCTTGGACATCCTGTGTGGTGTTCCCCTCCAAGGAGAGTGACCTAAGTAGATAAAGAGTGGACTTTCTTCCACACAGACTCTTACCCTTCCCTGCCCCTGTCCCAACTACTGGGAGTGGGAGAGCAGTTTGAGCCACGTATTTGGCAAGGGGCAGCCTCTTTCCATATGGCACATCATCCAGTCTGAGCTTTTCACAGTGAGTGGGACTGCTACCCTTCCCTGTGAGGACACAGGGGTGCCCAACCTGGGAGGTCCCTGCCCATGAGCAATTTTTAGAGATGCACACCGCAGGTCAGAGCCCATCCCCTAGAACTCAAGTGAGCTGCTGGGGGCACAAAGATCTGGCTATCAGGACTATTTAGTCATTCCTTTAGTTCACTTTAATTCCCAAGAAACAATGTCGACCATGATATAACACTGTATTTTCACTTTGAAGCACTATATCAACTGGATTTTGACAAAGAATAAATGGCTATATGGTAACTTGAAAGCATTTTGTTATTAGACAACAGGAGGTAAGAAATATGAAGACAATGACCAATAACACAAGAAGCTTTAGATTATTTTGTATTCAAGCAAATATAAGCCAAAGAGAATAGTTTAGTAATTTACGTAGTCTGCTGCAAAAGATAGAACATATGAAGAGATGAGGGGAAACTATACAAATATGAAAAATTACATCATCCTTAACATGGGTCTTGATTTCTGAGAAGCTGTCCTTGATATCTTCATATTTAACAATTGATGCTAGAGTTTCTACTTCTCAGTGAATATTGTTTACCAGTCGGCTCCAGAATTGTCTATCTTTTAGTGAGTATCAGATTAAGTGGTTTTTTTTGGTGGTTTTTGGCCGGGGCTGGGTTTGAACCCGCCACCTCCGGCATATGGGACCGGCGCCCTACTCCTTGAGCCACAGGCGCCGCCCATCAGATTAAGTTTTTAACAGGAATGTTTACTCATGTAGTAAAATATTCTATTAGAAGAAAAGAAAAGCTCCTTAAATTCCAAGGTAATAATGCAACAAACCGAAAAATTGGCATAAGCCATATTTTCCCTGTGAGTCATTTATTAACTTCTGGTCATGGGTAGGAGTCTGTAAAGCCATAGCAAATCTTCCAAAAGTAACAGTGAAATCATCTATAATCTCATAGTACTTGGGAAACAAAGATACACTAGAAAAGAAGGCATAGGGCCAATCTTGTTTTCAAAAGGTTTGCAAAATTCTTATGGTACATAGCCCTAGAGAATGGATATCTTGTCTTTCAACATATAAAGTGCAGATCTGAATCCTCCACACTATTTCAGGGATTAGAACATAGAGAACAGCTAGGGTCTTGAGAATAAGCTCAGGAGGAAAACTACCTAGTGAAAAGGAGCTACACATAAGCAAAATAAAATTCACAAAAACCTCCCACTACCCCTAATTCAAAGCAAGACATAATTTATGAGGTGATCATATGCATTGAAGTGATCAAGCTCTAAAACTCATTGCCTAAGATATAAAGGTGGACACTATTACTGATGGAAGATACCAGTGACCGGCATTGCCCCACTGTGATATGTCTTTATATAAAATATCAGGTAATCATTCAGTAATTACTAGGGAAAAGGTAAAGACAGACAGAGATAGTGAAAGAGAGATAAATAAAATGTTTAATAATGAATAGACAAAATAGACACCTGAAGCAGAACAGTAGGTGATCCAGATATTGGAGTTAGTAGATAAATTAATATATAAAAGAGCTATAATTAGTATATTTTTTAAAAATAGTGTATAAGATGGAGAAAGCATATAAAAGAAGGAAATGTTCATAAAATATAAAAATCTGTGAAAATAACTAAATGGAAATGCTAAAAATATTTAAGCAAAACATAAAACTTAGAACTACTCAATGAGTAGTTTTGGCAATTTTCAAATTGCATAACAATATTGAATATCTGGGAATATAGCTAACAAATGATGCATAAGGTCTCTATTCTAAAGTTAGAAAACATTATTAAGATTAAATTTTTTAAAAAACATAAATTAATGAAATAAAATACATGTACCTGCATTAGAAGATGACATTGTAAAGATCTCATTGCTTACTGCCATTTAATCTACTAATTCAATGTAAGGGCAATGAAAACGCTAGGAAACTTAGAAGGAATCAATAACTGATTATAAATTTTATATAAAAATATAACAGACTTTGAAAGCCCTGGAATAAGTAGAAGAAGAACACAAAATATTTTGGAAGCTGAAGAATGTACATTGCAAATAGTCTAAACAAATAATAAAGCCATTGTAAATTAAGCAAACAAAGTAAATGCACAAAAGGCTACAAACTGAACAATGGAAAAAATATAGTTTAGAAACAGATCCATACACATCAAATAATTCATGACAAAGACTGAATTGCAATGGCATGAAGAAATAGTCTTTGATGTCAAAGTGCTAATAAGTTAAGTAAATATATAATAAAAAATATGTAGCATAGGCCCAACCTTACACCATAACACAAAAATTAATTCCATAGGAATTGCTGACCTAAAAGTTAAGTAAACCAATATAGTTTTAGAGAATAAGATGTAGACAAGTTTAGTTGTGATACTGGAGAAGGTAAAGATTTTTTTAAATAGGACCCCAAAATTTCTAACCATAAATTTTAAAATGATAAAATGGATAATATTAACATTAAGAAATTTTTTTTGCCAAAAGAAAGCATAAACACTGTAAAAAAGGACTCTACACAAATGAAAGATTTTCTCAGTACTTGCATCCAATAAAGAATTCGTAGTCATAAGCTGGGTGCGGTGGCTCATGCCTGTAATCCTAGCACTCTGGGAGGCCAAAGAGGGTGTATAGCTTGAGCTCACAAGTTTGAGAACAGCCTGAGCAAAAGTGAGAACATCTCTCTACTAAAAAATAGAAAAACTGAGGCAAGAGGGTTGTGTGAGCCCAAGAGTTGGAAGCTGCTGTGAGCTATGATGTCACAGCCCTCTACCCAGAGTGACAGCTTGAGATTCTGTCTCAAAAAAAAAAAAAAGAATTCATAGCCAGGATATACAAATTATTCATACAAATAAGTAAGAAAAAGACAACTCAATTAAAAATTCTCAAAATAGTTTAATAGCCACATCACAAAGATAAGATATTCAAATGACCAATAAATATATGAAAAAATATTCATTATTAATTAGAGAAATGGATAATTCCTAAGAAGTTAATGAAATATCACCACACACCTTTCATACTATCTTAAAATTTTAAAAACAGTGCACCAACTATAGTTAAGGATGTGGATTCAATAGACATACGTTGCTGGTGAGGGCATGAATTGATTCAAATACTTCAGAAAACAATTTACTTTATCAATGAAAGCTAAACATACACTATTCCTGTAACTCAGCAAGTCCATTCCAATTATATGATGAATAAATATGACCACATAAATGTTGTCTAGGGAAGTATCAGTCAGGTCAGGATGGGAATCTTTAGATTTTGAAGATATCAAGCAGTCAGGATGTTAACTTTCACTGTAAAAAAAAAAAAGTAGCTCTTTATTTTTTTTTATTATTATTTTTTGGGAAGCAAACAATAAAAAAATTCCATAGGTGATAACCTAGCAGACTGAGAATGTTTGGGAGTTGCTTTGAAGTTTTAAGGCTTCCACTGCATTGAGAACCCATAGAGAAGAAGTTAGGACAATGTCTGGCAAAGCATTAATTACAGTGGCTGCCACTGTAAAGGGGGCATGATGGTCATGAAAATGGACAACTCAAATCTCCTGGTGCAAAAGGCCTCTCAGACTTTAAATACCACATAGGTCCCTCTTTGGGCAGACTGCTGCATTTATGGAAGCAATATTTCCCAGAGACTACTTCTAGCTTGTCTGAGCACAGCAGGGCCATTGATAACGGTCCATTAGTAGCAGATGCACTGCTCTCCTAATAGGTGATTTTGGTCATCACCGTGACTAAAGCTTTCTTGGAATTGTACTGCAGTGTCCAAGTGAAAGGAAGCGTCATACCTTTCTCACTTTATATGAAAAGCTAAAAATGAATAAGCTTATTGAAGAAGGGAAGTCACAAATTAAGATAGACCAAAACCTAGACCTCTTATGCCAGATAGTCAAGGTGTGAATGCGAAGGGAAACTTCTTAGAAAAATTAAAAAATTCTACTTTAGTGAATATATGACTTATAAGAAAATTAAACAGTGAAATTGCTAAGATGAAGAAAGTTGGAGTGATTGGCTAGAAGATGAAAACAACTGTAACATTCCCTTAAACCTAAGCCTAATCCAGACCAAGTCTCCTCAATTCTATGAAAGTTAAGAGAAGTGAGGAAACTGCAGAATAAAAGGCTGAAACTAAAAGAAGTTGGTTCATGAGGTTTAAGAAAACCTCTTCCTAACATAATAGTGCAGGGTGAAGCAGCTAGTAAGGGTGTGGAATCTGCAGCAAGTTATCCAGAAGATCTAGCAAAGATAGGAAGGTAGGTAGCTTCATTAAATAACAGATTTTCAATGTAGACAAAACAGCCTTCTATTGGAAGGAAATGTCATCTAGAACTTTCAGAGTTAGAGAGAAGAGGTCAATGTAGGGCTTTCAAGCTTCAAAAAATGGACTCACAAGCTTGTCAAAGGCTAATGCAGCTGGTAATTTTAAGTACTCGTTGGCCATTCCCAAAATCCCAGGGCCCTAAAGAATTATGCAACTGCTATTTGTGCTCTGTATAGGCAACATCAAAGCCTGGATAACAGCATGTCTGCTTAGAGTATGGTTTACTGAACAGCTTAATAGTGACCTACTGTACAGAAAAAAAAAATCCCCTTTAAAATATTACTGCTCATTGAAAATGTACCTGAGACCGATACTTGGAAGCACGCCACCTTCCAAGACTTAACGAGAATCAAGTGGAAATGTTGAACAGACCCATATCAAGTTCAGAAATAGCATCAACTATACAAAACCTCCCTAAAAAGAAAAGCCCGGGACCAGATGGTTTCACATCAGAATTCTACCAAACCTTTAAAGAGGAATTAGTACCTATATTACTCAACCTGTTCCAAAATGTAGAAAAAGAAGGAAGACTACCCAACACGTTCTATGAAGCAAATATCACCCTGATCCCCAAACCAGGAAAAGACCCAACAAGAAAAGAAAATTATAGACCAATATCACTAATGAATATAGATGCAAAAATATTCAACAAGATCCTAACAAACAGAATCCAGCAACACATCAAACAAATTATACATCATGACCAAGTTGGTTTTATCCCAGGGTCTCAAGGCTGGTTCAATATACGTAAATCTATAAATGTAATTCAGCACATAAACAAATTAAAAAACAAAGACCATATGATTCTCTCAATTGATGCAGAAAAAGCTTTTGATAATATCCAGCATCCCTTCATGATCAGAACACTCAAGAAAATTGGTCTAGAAGGGACTTTTCTTAAACTGATAGAGGCTATCTACAGCAAACCCACAGCCAATATCATATTGAATGGAGTTAAATTGGAATCATTTCCACTCAGATCAGGAACCAGACAAGGCTGCCCATTGTCTCCATTGCTTTTCAACATTGTAATGGAAGTTTTAGCCACCGCAATTAGGGAAGAAAAGGCGATCAAGGGTATCCATATAGGGTCAGAAGAGATCAAACTCTCGCTCTTCGCAGATGATATGATTGTGTATCTGGAAAACACTAGGGACTCTACTACAAAACTCCTAGAAGTGATCAAGGAATACAGCAGCGTCTCAGGTTACAAAATCAACATTCATAAATCGGTAGCCTTTATATACACCAACAACAGTCAAATTGAAAAAGCAGTTAAGGACTCTATCCCATTCACAGTAGTGCCAAAGAAGATGAAATATTTGGGAATTTACCTAACAAAAGACGTGAAAGATCTCTATAAAGAGAACTATGAAACTCTAAGAAAAGAAATAGCTGAAAATGTTAACAAATGGAAAAACATACCATGCTCATGGCTAGGAAGAATCAACATTATCAAAATGTCCATACTACCCAAAGCAATATATACTTTCAACGCACTCCCTATTAAAGCTCCACTGTCATATTTTAAAGATCTTGAAAAAACATTACTTCGTTTTATATGGAATCAGAAAAAACCTCGAATAGCCAAGACATTACTCAGAAATAAAAACAAAACAGGAGGAATCACACTACCAGACCTCAGACTTTACTACAAATCGATAGTGATCAAAACAGCATGGTATTGGCACAAAAACAGAGAAGTAGATATCTGGAATAGAATAGAGAACCAAGAGATGAATCCAGCTACTTACCGCTATTTGATTTTTGACAAGCCAATTAAAAACATTCAGTGGGGAAAAGATTCCCTATTTAACAAATGGTGCTGGGTGAACTGGCTGGCAACCTGCAGAAGACTGAAATTAGACCCACACCTTTCACCATTAACTAAGATAGACTCTCATTGGATTAAAGATTTAAACTTAAGACATGAAACTATTAAAATACTAGAGGAGAATGCAGGGAAAACCCTTGAAGAAATTGGTCTGGGTGAGTATTTCATGAGGAAAACCCCCCGGGCAATTGAAGCAGCTTCAAAAATACACTACTGGGACTTGATCAAACTAAAAAGCTTCTGCACAGCTAAGAACACAGTAAGCAGAGCAAGCAGACAGCCCTCAGAATGGGAGAAGATATTTGCAGGGTATAACTCTGACAAAGGTTTAATAACCAGAATCCACAGAGAACTCAAACGCATCAGCAAGAAAAAAACAAGGGATCCCATCGCAGGCTGGGCAAGGGATTTGAAGAGAAACTTCTCTGAAGAAGACAGGCGCACGGCCTTCAGACATATGAAAAAATGCTCATCATCTTTAATCATCAGAGAAATGCAAATCAAAACTACTTTGAGATATCATCTAACTCCAATGAGACTAGCCTATATCACAAAATCTCAAGACCAGAGATGTTGGCGTGGATGCGGAGAAAAGGGAACACTTCTGCACTGCTGGTGGGAATGCAAATTAATACATTCCTTTTGGAGGGATATATGGAGAACACTCAGAGATCTAAAAATAGATCTGCCATTCAATCCTGTAATTCCTCTGCTGGGCATATACCCAGAAGACCAAAAATCACAACATAACAAAGATATTTGTACCAGAATGTTTATTGCAGCCCAATTCATAATTGCTAAGTCATGGAAAAAGCCCAAGTGCCCATCGATCCACGAATGGATTAATAAATTGTGGTATATGTATACCATGGAATACTATGCAGCCTTAAAGAAAGATGGAGACTTTACCTCTTTCATGTTTACATGGATGGAGCTGGAACATATTCTTCTTAGTAAAGTATCCCAAGAATGGAAGAAAAAATATCCAATGTACACAGCCCTACTATGAAACTAATTTGGGACTCTCACATGAAAGCTATAACCCAGCTACAACTTAACAATAGGGGGAAGTGGGAAAGGGGGGGGTGGGTAGAGGGAGGGGAATCGGTGGGATCACACCTGTGGTGCATATTACAGGGGTATTTGCGAAACTTGGTAAATGTAGAATATAAATGTTTTGGCACAGTAACTGAGATAACGCCGGAAAGGCTATGTTAACCACTGGGATAAAAATGTGTCAAATGGTTTATGAAGTGAGTGTATGATGCCCCATAACCATATCATTGTATACACTTATGATTTAATAAAAAAATTAAAAAAAAAAAAAAAAAAAAAAAAAAAAAAAAAGAAAATGTACCTGGTTACTCAAAAGCTCATATGAAGATGTACGAAGAGATGACCATTTTTTTTTTTTTTTTTTTTGTAGAGACAGAGTCTCACTGTACCGCCCTCGGGTAGAGTGCCGTGGCGTCACACGGCTCACAGCAACCTCTTAACTCTTGGGCTTACGCGATTCTCCTGCCGAGATGACCATTTTTATGCCTGCTAGAACAACACCTATTCTGCAGCCAGTAGATCAAGAAGTAATTCTGGCTCTCAATTCTTATTATTTAAGAAATACAGTTCATAATCTATGGCTGCTGTAGATAGTGATTCCTCTGATAGATCTAAGCAAAGTAAATTGAAACCATCTGGAAAAATTAATCAGTCTAAATACTATTAGAAATATTTCTGATCCATGAGAGCTAAAACTATCAACATTAACGGGCATTTGGAAGATATTAATTTCAGTCCTCATGGATGACTTGGAGGGGTTAAAGACTTAGGGAAAGAAGTAATGCAGATGTAGAGGAAAAAGCAAGAAACCCAGAATTTGAAGAGGAAGATATGGCTGAATCGCATGATAAAACTTGAATGGATGAGAAGTTGCTTCTTGCAAGTGAGCAAAGAAAGGGAAGTGGTTTTTCACTACTCCTGGTGAAGCTGCTATGACCCTTGTAGAAAATGACAACAAAAGATTCACAACACTACATAAACTTAGTTGATAAAGTAGAAATCAAATGAGACACGAATAACTTCACCTTTGAAAGAAGTTCTATGGATAAAATAGTATCAAACAACATCACATGATAGAGAAATCTTTCACGAAGAGAAGAGGCATTCAGTGCAACAAAATTCATTGTTTTCTTGTTCTAAGAAATCACCACATCTGCCTCAATCTATAGGAACTCCCACCCTGATCAGTCAGCAGCCTTCAATATCAAGGCAAGACCCTGTACCATTAAAAAGATTAGGACTCATTGAAGACTCAGATGATAGTCAGCATTTTTAGCAATAAACAATTTTTAATCAAGGTATAAACATTGTTCTGTCAGACATACTAGTTAGCACACTTAATGACTTCAATATAATCTAAACATAAATTTTATATGCCCTGAAAAACCTACCAATTTGTGTAACTAGCTTTATTACAATTTTAATTTTATTGCAGTGGTCTGGAACTGAATCTGCAATATCTTTGAGCTATATCTGTTTATATGTTCACTAAGCTTTATAGGACTAAAGAGAATTACCATTAATCCTGATTTTATAGATGAAGCAATTTTGACTCAGATATATAAATAAAAATCCTCATTTCACACAACTATTAAATGGTGGAGCTTGAAATTAATGCAGGTCTCTCTTCGTCCAGAGTTAAACTTTTTCCACCATGCTACGTTATATAAAAAAAAAATTGACATAATTTGGGTACTCTAATGGTGATTGTGTATATAAGACATTTTCCAGGAAGGCAGGTGGTGTGTATATATCAAGATCAAAATCAGATTCAGTATACGTTCCAGAATATCTATAACTTCCACTAATAAGGCAATGTGAATAATGATTTAGGGCAATATCCAAATCCTGAATTTTTGTCCTACTCTGTAAATTTTTACTAAACAAGATCTGAATATATTACAATGCACATATTACTCAATTCCCAACCCTCCCTCACAACACATACATACACACACAAATGCTGGTTTGTAGCTATCAAGGATTGGAGGTGGCCAATCTTATTGCAACCATGGACATCTATCAAACAGCAAGAAAAGACATGGTGGACCACTCTCGCCCTACACTACCACTACATTTGAACATTCACTAATGAGCCCTATTTTTTGTCTACCTTGAAAGTCTGGTGATGTTAATCAAAGAAAGGGCAATTTCTAAACAGTGCTTTCAAGAAAAGATAAAATTTTAATATTCAACCAAATATATTCAATGCACTATGACTAAAACTATCACTTGTTAGTTTCAGGTGCAGTGGCAATTACCATTCCAATTTATATAGCCTGATTGGCAGACATTTATAAAATCTTTTGCCATTTAAAAACTGTGCTGTCTTCAGCATGATTGCTGTTTGAAATACATTGATTCAGGCATTGTAAATGAAAGTATATTTAGTAGGCAATAAATTTTATTTCAGGTAAAAGCAATGACTCATCTAAATAAAACAAACAAAAAAGAAAGTTAGTGAAAAGAAGGCAATGTCAGGGTAATGTCAAAACAACTGCTTCTTATGAAGATAAGAAGGTCTCCTAAAATGGAAATGTCAAACGAAGGAGCTATGACTAAAAATGGAAGCCTTATGATATTTTTTATTTTAAAACTTTTTATTTGGAAAAAATTTCAAATTTACAAACAGTTGCAAGCATAAAAATAGTACGAAGAACACCTGTATATCCTTTACTCAGACTACAGCTACTAACGTTTTACTCCATTTACTGTATCTTTTGTGTCCCCACAACACACATACACACCCACAGAGACACAGATATTTTTCTTTTGAACTGTTTGAGAATAAGTTAACATATTATGACCCTTTACCACTAACTCCTTTTTTGTAAATTTCATTTTATGGTTAAATCATAGCTGTGTACATTAATGCGATCATGGGGCACCATACACTGGTTTTATAGACCATTTGACACATTTTCATCACACTGGTTAACATAGCCTTCCTGGCATTTTCTTAGTCACTGTGTTAAGACATTTATATTCTGCATTTACTAAGTTTCATATGTACCCTGTAAGATGCACTGTAGGTGTGATTCCACCAATCGCCCTCCCTCTGCCCATCCTCCCCCTTTCTCCTCTCCCTTTCCCCCTTCCCCCTATTCTTAGGTTATAACTGGGTTATAGCTTCCATGTGAAAGCCATGAATTAGTTTCATAGTAGGGCTGAGTACATTGGATACTTTTTCTTCCATTCTTGAGATACTTTACTCAGAAGAATATGTTCCAGCTCCATCCATGTAAACATGAAAGAGGTAAAGTCTCCATCTTTCTTTAAGGCTGTATAATATTCCATGGTGTACATATACCACAATTTATTAATCCATTTGTGGATCAACGGGCACTTGGGCTTTTTCCATGACTTAGCAATTATGAATTGGACTGCAATAAACATTCTGGTACAAATATCTTTGCTAAAATGTGATTTTTGGTCTTCTGGATATATACCTAGTAGAGGAATTATAGGATTGAATGGCAGATCTATTTTTAGACCTCTAAGTTTGTTCTCCAAACATCTTTCCAAAAGAAATGTATTAATTTGCATTCCCACCAGCAGTGTAGAAGTGGTCCCTTTTCTCCACATCCACATCTCTGGTCTTGGCATTTTGTGATATGAGCTAATCTTACTGGAGTTAGATGATATCTCGAAGTAGTTTTGATTTGCATTTCTCTGATGATTAAGGATGATGAGCATTTTTTCATATGTCTGAAGGCCGTGCGCCTGTCTTCTTCAGAGAAGTTTCCCTTCAAGTCCCTTGCCCAGCCTGGGATGGGATCACTTATTCTTTTCTTGCTAATACGTTTGAGTTCTCTGTGAATTCTGGTTATTAAACCTTTGTTGGAGACATAACCTGCAAATATCTTCTCCCATTCTGAGGCCTGTCTGCTTGTTTACTTACTGTGTTCTTGGCTGTGCAGAAGCTTTTTAGTTTGATTAGGTCCCAGTAGTGTATTTTTGAAGCTGCTTCAATTGCCGGGGGAGTCGTCCTCATAAAATACTCACCCAGACCAATTTCTTCAAGGGTTTTCCCTGTACTCTCTTCTAGTATCAAAACAGCATGGTACTGGCACAAAAACAGAGAGGTAGGTGCCTGGAACAGAATAGAGAACCAAGAGATGAACCCAGCTACTTACCGTTATTTGATCTTTGACAAGCCAATTAAAAACATTCAGTGGGAAAAAGATTCCCTATTTAACAAATGGTGCTGGGTGAACTGGCTGGCGACCTGTAGAAGACTGAAACTGTACCCACACCTTTCACCATTAACTAAGATAGACTCTCACTGGATTAAAGATTTAAACTTAAGACATGAAACTACAGAAGCCTTATGATTGAATTCTATTATCTACCTGTGCTGTTTAGTTGCTAGGACAGACCGTAGGGCCTCTTTAACTTCATTAGTTGTGTCTTTTTATTTTTAAACACAGATATAATTTTCATTTGATGCTACTTAAATTTTCTATACTCTCAGAGTTACTTTAAAATGCATCTAGGTACTCCTAGAAAATATGTCAGTGAGAATAATTTCTTCTGCATTCATGGCACCTGTCACAAATTCAAGAAATTATAATAAAAGAACCCAGCAGGAATGCTGTGTGTTCTTATATGAGAAACTGATGTTGTGTAAATATTTGTAGCTTTGTGGTGAGTAATGTCATCCAGTAGCAACCCAACCAATCAAGACATAGCTAATGAATAGAAAATGGTGATGTAGAGACTCAAGATCGTCTAAAATTTTTGTAAAGTCACAGCATGAGAAGTCATGTGTAGTAGTGCACTACATTTTATTAAAATTTTTGAATATAAATACTTGGTGAATTTTCAAAGAGAAAAACTAATATTATTTGCTTTCTCCAATCTCTGATGTCAATTTGCATGACAAATAAGCACATATTTGACAGGCTACTAAATATTACTCTTGGAACCTATTAGTAGGAAATAAAGATTTCTCAAATTTAATTCCCTAAGCTTAATGAACCTAGTAAATTTGATCTGATGTTTTCTCCAGTTAATATGTTCAGTCTAAATGGTCATATTTTTTGATAAGAACAAAATTGTTCACATTTAAATTAATCTTGAAGAAAGTATTTATTGATATAGAAATGTATTATGTATAGACCTCATATATGATGGTTCTTATTTGACTTAATTTATTTGATGATTTAAAGAAGGAAAAATAACTACTCAACATGTAATGCTTGCATAGAAAATGCTGATTTCTTGCAACAGTTTTTTTGAGATGAAACATTTAATTCATTACATATGACTGACTTCACCCTAAGTGGAAGGCCTTATCTAGGGGTTGAAGAATGTACAAACATAGATAAAATGCAAATTTTCTCTCAGGAACTTCAAGCCTGTGAAGGTGACTTATACTCTTCTGTATATATTTCTTCAATATAGCTTTCTATTTACTTCAGGGTTCCTGCATATTAGATCATATTTGCTTAACTTCTGAATCTATTTCAAGATAAAGACTAGGCACAACCTACAATTACAGAAAACTTAAATATAACTGACATTCATAGGAAAAAGAGCTTGACAGTTAGAACCTTAAATTTCATATCACAAAATTGTAAAACCACAAAATTAGACAATGTACAAATAAAAATAATAGTACAAATACTGATAATGGGGGTTTTCAGGGGACAACAAAATTAACAAGATGAACAAGCTCAGGGCTAAATATCCAGGGATGTACAGAGAAGTATTTAACATCAAAAATAGACCATAGCCCAACTAATGATGCCATGGATTTACAGTTCGCATTACCTTTATGTTGGTTCTTGTGTTAGATACGAATGCCTAGTGATGAGTGAAAGAAACTTTGGCTCTGCCTTGTAGAGCTTATAGTTTGCTCATGGTGAAGGTGGCAATATTAGCCAAGTAATTATTTCAGCCAGGAATGTAAATTATGAAAATTTCTGGGTTGGAAAAGCACAGAGAAATGTGACCTCAGCTAAGATCTGAAGCATGAAAAGAAGCTAGTTGGTGCATATGGATACAGAAAGTGTTCAGAGAGAAAATGGGAAAAAGGCCTGAGAAAAGATCTTGAAGCATGAGGCAGCAAAGCACATAGGAAGGAGAGAGAAATTTCGGTCTGAAATGTTGAATGTGGAAGCAGAAGGCATCACAAGTAAACACCAGGAAGAGAGCTGAGAGTCAGTACGGAAGCCAGAGAAAGCCAGTGGAAAGCACTCCATACAAAAGGGATCCTTTTCAGATAAGTTTTTCAGCTGTAGGTTGAAGTTTGGATTGGAGGGGTTCTATTATAAAATAAAAAGAGAGACCAGGTAGGTAGCCATGACAACAGTTAACTGTAGTATTTATATTTTTTATTTTCTTTATATTATAATGTTTTGACATCTTGTTGTTTGGCAGGCCCAGACTGCATTCGAACACTCCAGCTCCAATGTCCGTGGCTGGCACCCTAACCACAGAGCAACAGGCACCAAGCCTGTTTTGACATCTTAATAACCTTTCTGGTGGAAAAGACAGTGCTCCTCTGGGACAATCTCTATTGCAGGAGACAGCATGTGACTTATCTAAGAACAGACAGCATGTGACTTATCTAAATCTATGACTTATCTAGAACTTATCTAAGACAACATGCAAGCCCTCCCTCTTTGGTATAGACAACATATCTCATAGGCAATTTTTTTTTTTTTTTGCCTTAATCATCTCAGATGCAAGTACCAGGCAACTAAGGATCATCACTGTTCCTTAGAGTCAGTGGAAATGATTCAAACTAGCCATTCCTATGTTTATCCTGCCCTGCCTTTCCCTTTCCTTGCAAAGTCCAATAAAAGCTCTTTCCTCAGCTTCCTTCCTAATTCTACTTCCTGTCTTCTAAGTACCCTGAGGCCTATCCAGATGGCCTTGCATGTTTTTAAGACTTGCATGTATAATAAAATTGTATTTTCCAGATCATCTCTTATGCTTCCTCCTGTGGCCATCCCTGACTGACCATCACATAAAAGAGCACAGAATGTTGAAGCGTGCAGTGGTGATAGTATAAACTCATATGCTATGCTGGCAGTGTAGAGAGAGTAGAAATAGTTTAATTTGAGGGATGTTTAGGTTAAGAAATCAAAAGAACTATCAAATTACTTAATATGGGGAAAGGTGACAAACACTGAGTAAAAAATAACTTCTACTTTTCTATCTTGTTCCATTGACAATATCACTTATTGAAACTGGGAATACTAGAGAAAGATAATATTTGAGAGCGAGTAACTGGGTAGGAGATCACTTGTGTGTGTGGTGTGTGTGTATAGGATTTTGAAACATCCAAGAATACACATCAAGAAAACACTTGAATAAAGACTTATGGAACACTGTAGGAGGCTGAGGCAGGTGGAATGCTTGACCTTCGGAGTTCGAGACCAGCCTGAGCAAGAGTTAAGATCCTGTCTCTACTAAAAAATAGCTGGGCATTGTGGTAGGTGCCTGTAAACTACTTTAATTAATTAATTAAAAAGAGTTATGGAGATCAGAAGAGTGGTCTGGACATTAGACTAAAAAGACTCATTGTCTTTCTTTCAAATTTAATTGAAGAATGATCAAAGAAAGGAAGAATAAAGTAATGTGTGTGTTATAGTATGAAAGAACATAAATTCAGAGGTAAAAATGTTCCTAGGAGCATCTGTGTATCTGAGAATTCAGAATATGCTGTTTATCTTTATGATCTCATCATATCAAAATCTGAAGTTCTTCCCTACAATCAAAGAAACAAGATGTTTTCACTTTTAAATTCACAAGTCATGTAATTGCTAATTCATTGCCAGACAGAAATACAAAGAGGACAACCTGTACTGAATTTTAGTCTTATTGAACATAAGCAGCTGATTCTTTCATTACAGAATGACGGTGGAAGGTCACCTGCAGGTAACGCTAAATGTTAATCTGATTTTCGTTAAGTGATTTGAAGCAATGGCGTCAAGTTTCCTCAGGTATGATTGTTTTGCTCAGGCTCCTTTTACGTTCCCTCCTCCCATGTGCCACGTGGAAAAGAGTTGTAAGTTCTTCTGATTACAAAATGCATAAGCACCTTGTCAAAAGCCAAAAGCTATTTAAAGGTAAAAAGAAGAAAGTAAAAATCAGTTGAGTACCCAGCACATGAAAATAATCATCATTAACATTTTAGTGATTCATACATCTTAAGCATTATATATAAAGCAGTCTTTTTAAATTGCTATTTTTTAATCTCCCTTTCCTCTCTCTTCTTGTGATGGTTAATTTTATGTCAGCTTGACTGAACTGGGAGATGTACAGATGGCTGCATATAGAAAAGACAAATCTGTGTCTATTCCAGCAAGGACAAAACATTACTCCTTTCATGATGGAAACCGTCCAATGTAATCAACCTGTCACCCAGTCTCTGGCTGGTCACCCCATGGTGTACTCTGTGGAGGTGTTTCTAGAAGAGATTAGATTAGATTGCATCAGGACACTGAGTAAGAGAAACCCATCCTCACCAGTGTGAGTGGACATCTAATCTGTTGAAGCCCTGCATAGAACAAAAATGTGGAGGAAGAGTAAATTCTCTCTCTCTCTTTGAATTGAAAGATGCATCTTTGGACAGTGCCTGTGGCTCAGTGGTTAGGACGCCGGCCCCATATACCACGGGTAGCAGGTTCGAACCCGGCCTGGCCAAACTGCAACCAAAAAATAGCCTGGCATTGTGGTGGGCACCTGTAGTCCCACCTACTCTGGAGGCTGAGGCAAGAGAATCACCTTAGCCCAGGAGTTGGAGGCTGCTGTGAGCTGTGACTTCACACCACTCTATAGAGGGTGATAAAGTGAGACTCTGTCTCAAAAAAAAAAGGCTTGGTGCTTGTGGCTCAAGCGGCTTAGGCACCAGCCACATACACCTGAGCTGGCGGGTTCAAATCCAGCCCAGGCCCACCAAACAACGATGATGGCTGCAATCAAAAAAAAAAAAAGAAAAGAAAAGAAGGATCCATCTTCTTTTGCCTTTGGACAAGCTCCTATTTCTTGAGCCTTCAGACTCTTACACCCCTGGCCTCCCATCTTCTCAGAAAGAGACACAGTGGTGGACCTATTTGGGCTTTGGAGGCAACAAGTTCCTCATTTGAATGTGTTACTCTGCCTCATTTACTAAGTTGTAGGAGGCAAGTAGGCTGAGTTCCCCAGGAGCCCTTCAACCCAGGGAAAAGCATGCAGGCGAGCCACCCCTGTACTCTAATTGAGAAGAAAAGAGGAATATCAGAGGAATATCTGCATGACCATCCCTACATGGGAAAATCAGCAGTACAGGCAGGCGGAAATCATCCATTAGTGGTTTAGATTAGGGAAGCTAAGATGTCTGCCTGAAGAGATGAGACTTGCTCTCCCCGCTCCTCTTCCTTACATGCCTTCTTTGGTCACTTTGTTCCATTAACCTGTTTATTCTACCGTTACCCTTTACCCAACCTTCCTGGAGGCCATAATTTCCCCTCTTTCATTTTTTAACCTTGACTGTTGTGCATTCCTGCATATTTACTTTGTTGCTGTGCCCAGTAAAGACTTCTGCAAAGCGGAACCAGCTGCTGAGTTGTTTCAGGCTGCCACACAGCACATGAAGTGTATGCCCTTTCAGGCTTTTGGACTTTGTGCTATAAGTTTAGTGTAAAGTCTGTAGATTTTTCCAGCACTATCTCCCTTGCTGACCAGCGTCCCAGGCTGGGGTCCACAGGAACCCCAACACTAAGTGACCTGAGAACTGTAGGTTTTGAGTTGGGCCTAAAATAAGAAAAAGCTTTCCAACAGGACCAGGACACTGTGTAAGCTGCTCTGCTATTGGCACCCTATGATTCAGCAGATCCAATAGTGTTTGAAATTTCAGAGTCTGTTTAGAGTGTTTGGCAGGCACCTCTATGTAAATTTCAGAGAAAGGTAGTGGCATCATCCATAGACAACTACTGTTTTGTTTTTTTTCTGAAAGACCACTCTCAAATGGGAAGAAATGTGAAGATATTTGTGTCCCATGTAAAGACTCATCAAATGGTGACCTTAGCTGAGGAGAATTTTAGTAATCAAATGGATAGGGAGACTCATTTTGTGGATATCAATTAGCCTCTTTCCCCAGGAACGTCTGCCATCACCCAATGGGCTCATGAGTAGAGTAGCTCTGACTGGAGGGAGGGTGATTATGCATCCACTAACCAAAGCCAACAGGACTACATTAACTGCTGAGTGCCCATTCTTCCAGCAAAAGAGATCAACACTGAGCTCCAATGTGGGACAATTCCCTGGGGTTATCAACCAGCTGTCTGGTGATAGGTTGATTACACTGGACCACTTCCATCATGAAAGCATAGTGTTTTGTCCTTGCTAGAATAGTCACTTACTGGAATAGATACAGATTTGTCTTTTCTATATGCAATGCTTCTGCCAAAATCAGCATCCGTGGATTCATGGAATGTCTCATTCACCATCATGAATTACAAACTGTATTGTTTCTGATCAAGAAAGTCACTTTCAGTGAAAGAAGTGTGGCAATAGGCCTATCCTCATGGAATTCACTGGCTTTATCATATTGTTCACCATTCTAAAGCGGTTGGCTTGAGAGCACAGTGGCTTGAAGAAGTGGTTAGAGAGCCAGCCAGGTGGCGACACCTTTAGGGCTGGAACAAAGGTCTCAAGAAGGGTATACATGCTCCAAATCAACATCTATCGTCCTTTTTTTCTGATAATTACGGTTCACAGGTTCAGGAATCAAAGACAAAAAATGTGAATGGCACAACTCACATTTGCTCCCAATGACCCCCCCCTTGCAAAATTTTTGTTTTCTGTTCCCTAAATTTATATTTTGTCTGCCTAAAGGTCTTAGTTCCAAAAGGAATAATGCTTCCAGCAGAAGACACAACAATGATTTCATTTACTTGGAAATGAGCACATGTTCACTCCTTTAGGAATGAAGGTTTGAGTCACGACACCATGTAAAGAACCATAACCAGCTGATGTTCTTCCTGATGACAAACAACACAAAAAAAGAGGTAGTAGGAAGAAGGAAGTTATAAATACCAGCTATGACTACAGGACCAGTTACAAAAAGAAGGACTGTAATTGTCATGAGTGTTTCCTCCTTATTTTATTATAAACGTGTTTGTGTATGTATAAAAATATATAAGCAAAGATCTTTGGTTTTTATTTTATAATTTTCTTACCTTACAACATAACATATATTGAATTTTTATCAGCATTTAAGTATTGTTATTTTATATCATAGTATTTAAGTTATGAGATATCAGAAAAGTAAACTTCACTTAAGGGCATTAGCTCCTCTGCTGAGGAAGAGATTATTATCTTTTCGGTTGTAAACAAAATAGTTGTACCATGATAGATGAAATAATGACCTTGTGATTTTATTTATTTATAGACTAACTATGGCTTAATGAAGTTTCTATAAGTATCAAACTGACAATGGGTGAATGGGTAAAAGTTAATTTTGTGAGACAAATTGACAATGGGTGAACTTGTGATGGTTAATTTTATGTGTCAATTTGAGCTAAGGGATGCTCAGATCGCTAGTAAAATATTATTTCTGAGTGTTACTGAGCATGTTTCTGAAAAAGATTAGCTTTTAAATCAGTAGCATATCCAAGTTAGGCAGCACTATTTATTGAATAGGACTTCCTTTTTCCAGTATATGTTGTTGTCAGGTTGTTGAAGAGTAGCTGGGTGTAGGTAGATGGTTTTATTTCTGGGTTCTCTATTCTGTTCCATTGATCTCTGCCTCTCCTTTTCTACTAGTATTATCCTGGTTTGGTTCTGTAGACTCATAGTATAATTTAAAGTCGGGTAATGGGATACCTCCAGAGTTCCTTTTACATAAAATTGTTTTGGCTATTCAGGCTATTTTTCCTTCCAAATGAAGGTTAGAATTATTTTTTCTAGATCGGTAATGAGGATTCTACCAATCCATGAGCAAGGGATATTTTTTATTCCTTTGTATCATCTGAGAATTCTTTCATCAGTAGTTCTTATAGAGATTTTTCACTTCCTTTGTTAAGTATATTCATGAGTATTTTATTTTCTTTGCAACTATCGTGAATCTAATTGAGTCCTTGATTTGAATCTCTGCTTGACTATCATTAGTATATAAAACTGCTACTGATATATGTGTGTGTGTGTACACATTGATTTTGTACCCTGAGACTTTGCTGAATTTCTTTATCAATTCTAGGGGTTTTTTGGAGGAGTCCTTAGGGGTTTTAGATACAAGATCATATCATCACAAAGAGGGCTAGTTTGATGTCTTTTTTCCTGAGTTGGATGTCCTTTATTTCCTTCTCTTGTCTGAATGTTCTGCCTAGATTTTCAATACTATATATTGAATAAAACGGTGACAGTGGGCATCCTTGTCTTGTTTTAGTTCTTAGGGGGAATGCTTTCAACTTTTTCCCACTCAGTGTGAGGTTGATGAGGGTTTGTCATATATGGATTTTTTAATTTTGAGGTATGTTCCTTATATTCCTAGTTTATTGAGGGTTTTTTGTCATGAAAGGATGCTGGATTTTTTTAGAATGATTGTTCTGCATCTATTGAGATGATTATGTGGTCCTTGCTTTTGTTTCTATTTATGTGATTTGCATTTGTTAAACAATTCTTGCATCCCTGGGATGAAAACCACTTGATCACGGTGGATTGTCTTTTTGATGTGCTGTTGAATTTGGCTTGCTGGTATTTTATTGCTTATTTTTGTATCTATGTTAGTAAGGGATATTAGTCATAGTTTTCTTTTTTGTTGTATTCTTTCCTAGCTTTGATGTGCTTTGGTATCATGGTGATACTGGCATTATAGAATGAGTTAGGGAGGATTCCCTCCTTTTCTGTGCTATAGAATATTTTCTGCAGGATAGGTACCAGTTCTTCTTTATAGGTCTGGTAGAATTTGACTGTAAACCTCTCCAGTCCAGGGCCTGCCTTTTCTTTCTTTCTTTCTTTCTTTCTTTCTTTCTTTCTTTCTTTCTTTCTTTCTTTCTTTCTTTCTTTCTTTCTTTCTTTCTTTCTTTCTTTCTTTCTTTCTTTCTTTCTTTCTTTCTTTCTTTCTTTTCTTTTCTTTCTTTTCTCTCTTTTCTCTCTCTTCTCTCTCTTCTCTCTCTCTCTCTCTCTCCCTCTCTCTCTCATCCAACAAAGGAATGATATCCAGAAAGTATAAAGAGCTGAAACAAATCAGAAAAAAAAGCACACACACAATCTCATCAAAAAATAGTCAAGATATGAGCAAAAGTTTTTCAAAAGATGTAGGCTAATGGCCAAGAAACTTATGAAAAACTGCTCAATATCATTAATCATCCAGAAAATGCACATTAAAACTACAATGCTATACTACTTATCCCTATCAGAACTGCCATTATTAAAAAGTTAAAAAAAAAAAAAAAACACATGCTGACATGGATGCAGAGAAAAAGGAATTCTTATGCACTGCTGATTGGCCTATAAATTAGTCCAACTTCTATGAAAAACAATATGGAAATTACTCAGAGAACTAAAAATAAGCCTACCATTCAATCCAGCATTCCCACCACTGGCATCTACCCAAAGGGAAAGTAATCATTTTGTGAAAAGATGCCCGCAGTAAATGTTAATTGCAGCACAGCTCACAATTGCAAATACTTGGAATCAACTTCAGTGTCCTTCAGTTCATGAGTGGATAAAGAAAAGATGATTATGTTATACATAAGTACACCCACCATGGAATACTACTCAGCCATCAAAAGGGATGGAATAATGTCATTTGCAGCAATGAGGATGGAAGTGGAGACCACTACTCTGAAGTATCTCAGGAATAAAAAACAAACACTATGTTCTCACTAATAATTAGGAGCTAATAAATGAGTATCTGGGAGCATAAAGTGATATAAAAGACATGAAAAACCAAGAACCAGGGAAGGCAGGTGGGTAAATGTGGGATAAAAGCTTATCTTTTGAGTACAATAAACAGTATTCTGTTTATGGGCACACTAAGACCCTGTAATTAAACTTTATACAAGATAGCCACATAACAAAAACATTTGTACCCCCTAAATTAATATTTTGAAATAAAATAAATAAGTAACCTCCCCAATTAAATAGACCGAGATGACCTTGGACAGGTATCGTCCAACCCATTGAGAACCCAAGTAGAACAAAAAGGCAAAGAAAAGGTAAATGCTCTCTTTCCGTTCTTGAACTGAGACATCCATCTTCTCCTGTCCTCAGACATCAGGGCTCCTGCTTCTCAGGTCTTTGGACTTAGATTGAGTTATACCATCAGCTTTCCTGGTTCTTCAGTTTACAGACAGCACATAGTGGGATGTATCAGCCTTCATAATAATGTGACCCAATTCACTTAATATCTGTTATCTATCTATCATCTATCTATCTATCTATCTATCTATCTATCTATCTATCTATCTATCTATCTATCTATCTATCTATCATCTATCTATCTATCTATCTATCTATCTATCTATCTATCTATCATCTATCTATCTATCTATCATCTATCTCCAAGCAGTTCTGTGCCCTGGAGAACCCTGACTAATATATTTCTACATTTAATCTTCCAAGACTATCATAATATGAATAAAAATTTTAAAACCTGCTGTATATCTTCCACAGCTTCTGTGGCGCTTATATAATGAAATATATATATGTGTATATATAGTATATGTTCTTATAAATATATGCTTTTGTCATTTGTGTTATAAAAATAAGACCATTTTTTTCTAGTACGCAGGTTCATGCGTTTCTCATTAAAGTGAAAGTTGCCTCCTCTTACTTTACCAGCATTCCAACTGTATTTTGAGGCTATAGTAACCAAAATAGCATGATGCTGGCACAAAAACAGAAACATAGATCTATGGATCAGAGCTGAGAACTCAGACATAAAACCATCCTCATAGTCCCATATGATCTTTGACAAAGCAGAAAAAGCACAGCGAGACCCTATCTCTACTAAAAATAGAAAAAATTAGCTGGTTAGTGGTGGCACATGCCAGTAGTCCCATCTACTTGGGAGGCTAACACAGGAAAATTGCTTGACCCAAGAGTTTGAGGTTGCTGTGAGCTAACACACCATGGCACTGTAGCCTGGAGTAACAGAGTGAGACTCTGCCTCAAAAGAATAAATAAAATAAATAAAATAAAATGTACAGAAGCAAATGATGTAACTAAAATATATGTGTCCCAGTAATGTTCTGAAATTTTAAAAAAAGATGAAAATGTCAAAAAAAAAGGGAAATTGCCTCCTTTTTAATACCCTAATAATATCAATGCTTGTATGATATGGTATGAATACAAGACCACGTATGTGGAAACCTTTCTTCAACCATTTTATTGAGGAGGAGTCCTTTGATTTCATTTATTTTAGAAAAATGTTTCAACCTGTTTGTGAAAAATGTAATTTTATATTTATGTTTTAATTTATTTTTATACAGGCTTGAGTGTCATATTGCTTAGTATAAAGATCTGTTTATTTTTCGAGACATCTATAACAATTCATGTTTCTATCAACAAAATATGAGAATATTACATCTCAGTGAGCAGCAGGTTTTATCATTTGATTTAATTTCCCCAATATGAAGTGCATAAATTGATATAACTTTATTACTCTAATTTAGATTTTCTTGCTACTAGAGAGGTAGGGCATCCTTTCATGCTGTTTCCTAAATTTTTTGAATATATTTATTTTATTTATGCATTCAGATTTTAGTCTATTTAGATTCTTTTTTGATCTGAGGTAGTCAGTTTTATAACTGTCCTTAGTTATAAAATAATAAATAATCTGTGTCCCAAGTTAAAATATCTATTTTAGGATATTTCAAGCTTTCCATGTATACTGGTATCTATTTCTAGACACAATATTAACAATGATTATTTTTCTAAGATTTTGTTTTGTTGTATTTTCTAAAATCTCTAAACAATGTTCAATAATAAGAAATTAAATGGCCATTTATGCCTTGTTCCTGTTTTTAATAGAAATAGCTTTAACATTTCACCACTTGGAATTGTGGTGAACTTATTTTTGAGTTTGGCAGTCTCTACAATATTTAATGCCTCCTCTTTCTATAATTATAAGCAGATTTAATATGGAATGGTCTTTGAATTAATATATATCTATAGTGACCATATTTTTTTCTCCATTGATTGGATGATACTAAAAATTAGGTTGACCGCTATTGCTGATATTTAAAGATTCATACACTCCATTTTATAAATACTAATGGTCATAGTATATACTTACTTTATTTTCATAATTCTTGGTTTCCCAATAGTTTATTTAGAATTTTTGTGCCTACATTAATGAGATTTCTCTACATAGTTGTTTTCTTACTTAAGGGTCATTACAAAGAACATACTCTCGGGGGGAGGTTGTTGTTGTTGTTGTTTTAAGACAAAATCTCACTCCATTGCCCTGGCTAGAGTGCTGTAACTTCATAGCTCACAGCAACCTCAAACTCTTAGGCTCAAGCAATCCTCTTACCTCAGCATCTCAAGTAGCTAGGACTACAGGTGTGCACCACAACACGTAGCTAGATTTTTTATATTTTTTTCTATTTTTTAGTAGAGCCAAGGTACATTGTGTAATAAAGCCAAGGTCTTGAATTTGTAAGCTCAAGCAATGCATTGGCCTTGGCCTCCCAGCGTGGTAGGATTACAGGCATGAGCCACTGTGCCTGGCAATAATAGTGATTTTATCAAAAGGATTGAAAAGCTTTCTGTCATATTTGATGCCATCTAGTCTTGGTCATTTTTTATTTAAATCGGACATCTTCAGTTGCCCTTCTAAACTTTTTCTAATTCAATTTATTTATTCTTAGATAGTAGATTTTTTTGGAAATAATCTACATTTGTGAAGTTTTAAAATATGATACAACAGACTAGCATATGGTATTTTCTTATTTCTTTTCTCATGCTCCTTTTAAAATTCTCATGTAACTTTTCAGTATTTGCAGTTTTCTTTAATCCGATTTCACATATTATAAATTTATGTGGCCTCTCTTTTTCTTAATCAGATCTATCATTCCATTGAATTTAATTTTTAAAAAATTAATTTCATTTTTATTTTTGTTTATGTTTCCATATCTAATTTCCTTCGGATTATTTTGCCATCCTAATTTCTTGAGATAAATATATAAGTTCTTTATTTCTGGTCATTTTTTTTTTCAATTTTTAAGAAACTAAGGAACAAGATGCCATTAGTAAGATAGGAGAACAGAAATTACAAGTCTTCTTCCTCTACAGAAAAACAACAAATAGGCAATTATCCATGATGAGAACAGCTCTGAGTGGACGCAAGTGTTCATTTAAGAACCTGTAGCAACACAGCGATGCCACAACAACAACAACAAAAGAGGAGAATAATGACCAGAAAGCATTACTGGGAAGACTGGCAGGGCCGGACGCCTGGAGCTGCTAGAGGCAAAGCAGTAGCTTGGAGTATGTGAGTCTTGGCCGTACAGTGGATGCCACTGTGGTCCCCAGCTATCTGCAGTGCAGAAGACATTGCCATCCTTCACCACCGAGACAAGCAGCGGTCATCCTTGCAGAAGAGCTCCCAATCAGGGAGACGCTCCCGAGGCCCCCACCAAATAAAAAGCTGCTATGGTGCCCACTTGGGACTGGAGCCACCACTTCTCCCCCCCAAAAAAATTACATGTCCATGAATCCAAATCATTAGCCACTCCACATGTCCCCACACTTCCAATTCCACCTGCCTGAAAAACTACAGCCACTATAGTGCTAAAGACTAGCACTTCCACAGCCTTATAGCTGAGGTTGCTTTATGTGTGCTCACACTACAGAAAGCAGCTCCATATGCACTATAGTGAGCACCTATGGTACTGACACCTGAGCTACCCTCACAATAACCTAGCCCAGTACCTGGACCCTGGAGCTATTATAACTCTTCATATAACGTGCTTCCAAACCCTGCCTTCATGGCAGCAATACATGTGCCTGTACCTCAGATGCTGGAGCCGCCCTCAGTATGGGCTGGTTTCATCCCAGACCGAGAGGCGCTGTAGGTTTGCATATGGTGTGCTCTGGAATCAGTTTCCTGGATGCTGCAAACACCTGCACCTCACACATGATGACTAAAGTAGTACCAGGGTACCTATTCCTCAGGCACCAGTTCACTACTACCACAGGCCCCCGGAATCATACCCAAGAATAATATACTCAGAAAAGCTATCCTGAAATTAAGGAGAAATAAAGTCCTTCCTAAATAAGAAAAACAAAAGAAAATTCATCACCACTAGACCAACCTTACAAGAAGGATTTAAAGGAGTGCTATAACTGGAAGCAAAAGAATGAAAATAATTTAAAGACACATTAAAAAATTATGGAGATAAATGAAAATGGAAACATATCATACGAAATCTTATGGAATGTAACAAAAGTGATTAAGAAGGAAGTTAACAGCCATAAAAGCCTCCATCGAAAAAGAAGAAACACTTTTAACAAACCACCTAATGATGCCTCTCAAGGCACTAGAAAATTGGTAGAAGGAAGAAAATATTAATAAAAAAGCTCTGCACAGAAATAATAAGAATGGAGACTAGAAAAAGAAATTAAAAGGTCAACTAAATGAAAAGTGGTATTTTAAAAACAAAATTGACAAAGCTTTATCTAACCTAAGAAAAGACTAAGAGAAGACTCAAATAATTAAAATCAGAAATGAAAAAAACTGGAACTGGGCGGCGCCTGTGGCTCAATGAGTAGGGTGCCAGCCCCATATACCGAGGGTGGCAGGTTTGAACCTGGCCCCAGCCAAACTGCAATAAAAAAAAAAAGAAGGAAAGAAAAAAGTGGAACATTACAACTGATACCACAGAACTACCAAGGATCACAAGGGACTTTTAGTAAACAACTATCTGCCAAGAAATTTGACAACCTCGAATTACTGGATAAATTCTTAAACATACACAATCTACCAAGATTAAATTATAAAGAAGGAGAAAATCTGAACAGGCCAATAACAAGTGAGGAAATTGAATCCGTTTTAAATGCCTCCCATCAAAGTAAAGCACAAGACCTGATAATTTCATTAAATTCTACCAAAAAATTTAAGAAAGCGAATATGAATTATTCCCAAACTATTCTACAAGATTAAAGAGGAACGTCTATTTTAAAATTCATTTTACAAACCCAGAATTACCTTGATACCAAAACCAGATACGGACACAACAAAAAAAAGAAAACTATCCCGGTTAATATGCAGGATAAACATAGATGCAGAAACCCTCAACATACCAGCAAACTGAATCCAGCAGTGCATCAAAAAGTTCAGATTTAGGGCAGCTCCCATGGCTCAAAGGAGTGGGGCACTGGCCCCATTTGTCAGAGGTGGCAGGTTCAAACCCAGCCCTGGCCAAAACTGCAAAAAAAAAAAAAAAAAAAAAAAAATTCAGATTGAGCGATAGACTATGAAGAAATGGGTGACCAAACATATTATAATATTAAGATTAGCAATCATTTACATAGAATATAATATATAGGAGGTAGTTTTTAAGTGCTACTGTAATGTTCAAAACAATAAAGCAATCCTGTGATGTCAGTTCTACAATTGCATGAAAGTATGTATGAGGCTACTGAGGCCTGGAAAGGTTAACTAACTTTTCTGGTCTCTTAGCTTGTTAATGGCAGACTATGATTCACATCCAAGTATCAAGGACCTTTAGCATTACATTATTTTGAAGAAGTGATTAGGGTGGACAAAAGACTTGTCAACTTACTGGTCGTTATTTTTTCATCATGGTATGTGTATAAAAGTATATATTAGTAAATATAGAAATGAAAGGTATAATCTGTTAATTAAAAATTACCTGCCTTATGCAAAATACATGAAATTTTAAAGGACTGTAACTTGAAAAAAATCCAAAAATTAGATACCAGGGAGGTTGATCCCAAGTAAACAGCAATTAGAAGATGAAATTGAAGAGCAAATTCCAAAGGAATAAAATGAAAAAGGCATAACAATGCTAAAGAATTTCACTGTGAATACACACGCACAATATATATATTTCCTGCGTCCATGCCCCAGTGGCGCTGTAGATCTTACTGTGACCCAGATCAATGTGTTTCCCTTTTTTTAAGGTAATTTGGGGGAAAAAAGAAAAAGAGAGAGATAAGTTTAAAATAGTTTATAGGTCTAGGGGCAGTGCCTGTGGCTCAGTGAGTAGGGCGCCGGCCCCATATGCCGAGGGTGGTGGGTTCAAACCCAGCCCCGGCCAAACTGCAACAAAAAAATAGCCGGGCGTTGTGGCGGGCGCCTGTAGTCCCAGCTCCTCGGGAGGCTGAGGCAAGAGAATCGCGTAAGCCCAAGAGTCAGAGATTGCTGTGAGCCGTGTGACGCCACGGCACTCTACCCGAGGGCGGTACAGTGAGACTCTGTCTCTACAAAAAAAAATAGTTTATAGGTCTAAATGTAAATTGGACATCAGTAAATTTCTGGATAAATGCAGCATTTCTTTCTCTACCACCTAAAATTAGAGTACAAAAAGTTCTAAATTTGCCTTCATCCCTACTCGTATAAACCCAGTTTATAGCAGATTTTTGGACACTTGCCTTTCTGTTTCTAGGGTAATACAAAGGATACCTCAGCAGTCTATTATAATTGAAGTCCACTTCAATTTTAAAGGATCTTAGCATCAAGATTTTATTTTTATAGTGTTTTACTACATTAAGCCAATAGGCTTTTTAAATTTGAAAGGAGGAAAGCTATGTTTAAAAATATAGTTAATGCTTTATTATCAAAGTTCACCTTAATTTTTTATTTTAGGCAGAAAGCAGCAACAGCAACATGAAAAATAGTCAATAAACTACCCTAGCAAGGTCAACAATTTTTAGTATTGAAATCCATTTGTAGTACGTTTGCTTGAGATGCACCTAAATTAGAAGAGACAGTAAGTGTAAACAGAATAGCTGATTTCTTGGATACACTCCAATATAATTATAGCTATTCACCCTTGTGACTATATGTGTGCTCGGCTTCAAGCTATTTCCCTACCCCAAGCCACACTGGCAGTGTTTTTAGAGGTCTGCAGTTGATTGAAATGCAAAAATCTGTATAAACTAGAGAAAAAGATACTATCTAAGATGAATATACAACTAAATTTAAATAGCAAATTATACATGTATTTTGACATTCACGTCAGTTCTTAACTTGTAATCTTTTGACTTGGAATTGAGTTTCTCTAAGTATTTAATTACAAAATAATATATTTCTAATAAGTAATTGTAAAAAAAGTTCATCACTCAACATTTATTATAAACATCTCATAAACTAGCAAAACGTTTATGGGATTGTGGAAAGCAGTTAGGTTGTTCTGTAATGTATAAATATTTGCATATACAAAAACCCCAGCAGGCAGCAAACAAGGTTTGTTTCTCTGTTTTCCAAAAAGTAAAATTGCATTTAATGTAAAACCAACTTAATTTGTGTTAAAATATAGTGAATATTTTTCTGATAATAGCATTGATCCTTATTACAGTCTTCCCAGTTTACATTTTGAGATAGGTAGGCTCAAATGTTAATATACATATAGAAAACAACTCTTTCTCCAGCCCCAGGGGTGAATCAGAGATTCTCACACATATCCGTGCTGCTAAATGATATTACCTTGTGTTTATTTCAGGCATACACATACATATGTGAAATTATAGCTGTGTTTTACTATTGTTTTGCTTTCCATGATGAACACATTTAAGTGACAATAGTGTTCTCAAAATATTTCTGTTTATGGTTTACATAGCTGGCATTGTTTTTATATGGGTAAGAATAAAATGTGATTTTATGGAGAGAAAGTAGCGTTCTTTTTATCTGTAGCCTGAAGGCCACCAACTGTAGATACCTCAATCCACTAATTCCCCTCTGTAATCACGTGTTCATGTGCTGAACAAACACTCAGAAAATCATTCTAGCAAACTCTTCTTTTCCCCTTGCTAAAGGAACACTCACTATAGGGTAAATATTACAAAATGGCTAATAAAATATTTGAATATTTATAGGCTAGCCCTGAAAGTTATTGTTTTTAGGCATTTTTCTTCTTCAAGACAAAACATATGACACAAAAATTGAAAAAAATAAATAGAACAGTAATGAGGAAAACGAATGACATCACACATTGTAGAAATCTGCAGGATTTTTTACATTTGATTTTCAACTATTATTTTTAAAGATTCTGCCTTCTATTTATTTGTCAGGGACTAGATTTAATTTTCGTATGCTGCATAGAATTCCCCACGTTAAGGTATTGATATAACAAATTGCTGAATGTTTTAGTGATTGATTCTTGCTGACCAAAATGGGCTTTCAGATTAGAAGTCTTTATTTTTCCCCCTCGCAGCCACCTGCTGAGACAGAAGTCTGCCTGCCACACAAAAGAAATATATGGTTTCCTCAACTGGTTCCATCTAGCAATTTGCAATGCTATCAAAAATTGCATTTTTTAATGAAAATTACCTAAGAATTTGGCAGAAAAACCTTGGTTAAAACGGACTAACTACCCATTCTCAAGCAGTATTAGCATACTGATTGGCCATTACTTCTGTCACTCTCCTGACTACAAAATTATGACAGGCCCCACAGCAGGAAGCAAATGATCATTAATACTCTATCCTCTGGGACACAATGAACTGCCATTCACTTGCATACAAATAAAACCCACAAGGGTTGTCAGCAAGGGGACAGAAAAGGAAAGATGCTTTTGCAAAATGGTTTGATACTACAGTGGGATGGGACCACTCAAGGGGTTTTGTTTTTCACTCTATCTCCTTATGGTAGGAAAATTCTTTTATAGAGCTATCCTTTTCAAGTAGCCTTTCCCTACTTTTTCTCTTTGAGCTTTTCAATTAAATGGTAAGGTCTTGCTTTGGGGGAGAAAAGATAAAAACTTTACAATTCTGTAATTAATTCTCCAAAATGGAAAATAATAAAAATTATAAAATTTCATTACAAGGTAAGACAATTCACCTTTTTGTTTTAAATATAATGCGTAAAAATAAATCGGGTACATGTACTTTAACCTCATCATAATTATTAGGGAAGAAATATATTTCATGTATTTCCACCCCTGTGAGATCAATAAAAACATAGAAAATGACACAAATATGGTATAACAATTGAAATTCTACTATCTGATTCATTCCACTAAAAGGTAAAGTCAAATTTAAGTTTAATTGAATTTACCATATGACGGACAGCTATACTCATTTATAAGTAAGTGAGAAATGAATTATGTAAGATTAAGACATGAAATTACGTAAGACTGAGAAATGAAATTAGGGTAATGCTTTGAAAAGAATGGTGAATAATCCACTTCCCTGATATATTAATTAGAGTAATAAATACTCTGATAAATGTTTAATTTTAATCACTTAACCTAAACTTTTTCTGAAAGTATGCAGAGAATGTAACAATTCCTGGCAGAATCAGATGTTTTTCACAGACTGTGTAAATTTATAAAGTGAGAAAGTACAGAATGCATATGTAGAATCTTCAAATTTAATTTGCTTAATTAATTGAATTTTATTAGTTTTCCTCAAGGTTTACTCTTGTAAATTTCCAGTGAAATTCTAAGTGAAAAAGTAGAGCATACATATATTCGAAATCTTCAAATTGATTTTCCTTAATTAATTTGTGCTGCTTTTCCTAAAGTTTTATTCTTGTGAATTTCAGTGAAACGGACAGTGTGCACAAGAATTTGAAAATAGGTATTTATATGATTTATACTTACAAATCAGCTTGGTAACAGTTTGCACGAGAGACACTTACTGATTGCGTCATTTTAACTCTAGGCTAAATGGAACAAAATACTAATCTCCCCTCCACCCCGAAACATGGATGAATTTATTATGCTAAGTGAATGAAGCCAGACTCAAAAGGCTACATACTTTATAATTCCATTGATAATGATATTTATTATCTAAAAGCCAAAGCAGTAGGGACAAAACACAGATCAAGGATTACCTGGAGCTGTGTGTGGAGAACAGATTGACTGTAAAGGGGCACAAGGAATTTTTTGGTATGGTAGAGCTATTCTTCATTTTTTATTTTAGTAATAGTTACACAACTATATTCCTATGTCAAAACTCGTAGAACTATACACTAAAATGGGTGAATTATGTGGTACATAAATTGTACTTCAATAAACTTTATTTAGCAAACAATACTCTAGGCTTAGCAATGTCCTGAGAGTACCGAAATGTTTTGAAGCAGGGTCATTTAGTGGAGCAGGAATGACATTCATATCTATACAATTGTATGGTTAGAAGCATATTTTTGTGACTGCCTATAGTGATACAGTTCCCAATATTGTATGCTAAAAAAGACTGAGAGTAAATTAAAAACACTTACTGCTATTTTAATGTCTCCCTTATGTAGCATTACACAAAAATAAAACTCAAATATATCAGTTAATACACTTCACCAGAAAACAGATTATCATCTTCAATGGGAAAAGAAAAAACAAAAATGAGTGTCATTTCTGCTAGACATGCAAACTCCTCTTTCTCCTGACCTGCTTCCCACTTTTAGGCGTTAGACCCCATGACATAATTAACTGCACTGCTAATGACAATGAAATAATTCTTATCTTTTTTATATGTTCCAACAAAAGGCAGTTCTTCTTTTTACAGCAGTAAATGGATTGTTTTTATAAACACAGAAAAATGTCACCTATCAGATAGTACAGAATTATCACTTTGACCAGGTCACCCCCGCCAAAAAAAGAACTTTAGCAGAGAAAATACATATCAACCCTCATTGAAATTACAGAGGGAATATTTGTTAGTTTGAATGTTATTACCCAATTTGAACTATAGAATTAAGACATAAAAGTAGGAAAAAAAATTTTAATTCCCAAGTATTAATTAGTTTAATGAAAAATAATTAGTATATCATCAGCAACTAGAAGAAAAAAAATTGAGGTATGTTGGAGGAAATAATCATCATCAAAATTACATATATGAGTCTAAACCACAAACGCAGAAAAACTTATGGAAAGAAAATTTATTTATTTTCAAATCTGCAATCAAGTAAAATACATAAAAGCCATGTATTCAATGAAAATTGACTAGCTTCTGCTTCTTTTCAGGCATTATTCCAAGTGCGGGGACTACAGTCGTGAACTTAAAATACGTAGTTCTTACTTTCAAGGATTTTGCGATCTAAACCACCAGAGGTATGTACTTTTGTGCCAAAGATGATTATCATTGATCATTTAGAAAAAACAGGAAAACCAAAAATGAATTTTGGATTTTACTTTTACAAAAAGACAATACAATTTGTTTCTTTTTTAGAAAAACAAAATACAAATAATTTGTTTATGGCTTTGAATCTGATTCAAACAAATACTTTGTAAAATGCAATGAACAGTTATTACAAATAAGATCATTCCCTGAATTCTGGACCAAATTTTAAACAAAATTAATTAATTATGCTTCAAGAGACGTTAGAGTTTTTAAACTTTTTTCTTCTAGATCTTTAGGAATAACAGATAAATTATCATTGAAACACTTGATTAAGTGGCCATGAAATTCATTATTTGGCATTTGTTATTATTCATAGTTAATAGCCTCAACAAATTTCTCCTTGGTTTATGATATCTCTTTCCTGATTTGTATATCTGTAAGGGGAAAGTTCACTGTTTATAGACGCAAAGATCTTGTCCAGTCTATTAATGGAAAATGATTTTATAATATTTTTGTGAAATACTTATATACATATATGTTCGATTATTACTCATTTAGTACATACATTTCCATTATATCACCAATAAACTAATATGATTCATATTGTGGTTTTTTATTGTAGCTTTCCCTAAGCGATTTTTTATGTAGACAAAAGAAAAAACTATTTGCTAGGCTGTCTGAGGTCAGAGAGAGAATACAGCTTTCACCAGTAAGGCCTTTCCCACAGAGAAGCCAGCAACCACATCTTTAGAATTCCCTTCCCCATATGGTTCTGAGTTTTAGAACTTCCAACGAGAAACAGTCGCGTGAGGTTTGAAAGCAGAAACAGAAGCAGCAGCCATTATGCATTGGATGCAGTTGTGGGCAAATACTTGGGCAGATGTGAGTCTCAAAGCAACTTCCAGATGAGCTTCTTGAAAATCACCAACATCACTCCTGCTGGCTGAGATGGTCTATGGAAAATATCCAGAGGGTTTGAGATGCCAACCAGCTTCTGTAAGAGCCCTTACAAACCACTCACATAAATGGTGACAGATGAGAGACTTGGAAAACGTTCGTGAGCCTCTAACCCTGACCAAATTCTAACTAATTATATATGCATGTACAGCATATATTTTATTGCACATATATAGCTATATTTTATTGGATTATATATACAGGGTGTCCATAAAGTTCATGTACAATTTAAAATAGTGACCTTTATGAACACCGTGTGTGTGTATATATACACATTTAATAGAATATTTAATATTTAATATATGATGCAAAAAAACACTGTAAAAATTTCAGTGTAAAACTGAGTAATTTAGATTATGTACGAATGCTGCAGAAATTCAGAGCAGGAAGAAATTCCAGCCCTGAGAAATCTATAAAGTCAGCGTGTGGGTACGTTATACAGTTACATCAGCCAGGACTTTGGGTAGTATACATCTGCCTGGCCCAACAGCTTTGAGATCTTCCTTGGTAACGACAACTGTGAGAAGATGTTTGCAATGCCAAAATATTAGTTTCAATGATATACAAGGGGATATTTATTCAACTATTCAACTTGGGCTATATGAGCATGCACACTTTTTCTTACTCAAGGAGTTTAGGCTGTAATAATCACAAAAGAATCAATAAAAATAAACAAGGAAACTTTATGACATTACAGAAAACAATAGATTTTATGAAAATATAAAAGGCAGAAGAAAGGATGATTGAGAACACAGGGACTGAGGGAAGATTTTTTTTTTTTTTTTCAGTTTCTGGCCAGGGCTGTGTTTGAACCTGCCACCTCTGGCATATGGGGCTGGCGCCCTACTCCTTTGAGCCACAGGCACCACGTGGCAAATTTCTATTTTTAAGAGTGATACAGACAGTGCTCCATGAAAAGGGGACATTGGAGCTAAGATTTGAGGTGAGAAGGTAAAAGCTGTGTTGATATTTAGGAGGGAAGAACCTGTGAAAGCTCTAGGAAAACACACCTGACAATTATGAACTGTGGCCCAGAGGCTGATGTGGCTACAGAAAGCAGTAGTGAGATAGTAGAGAGGTAAATAGAAATTCTACAGTCTGAATTATATGAAGCAAAAAGAATGGTAAGGAAAGAAATAATACAGACAAACACAGAAATTAAGGAGGGAAATATACACTGGAGAAAGTTCTTAAAAACTCAGAATCAGCTTTTTGAAAAAAATAAAATTAAATTAATAAAGCTCTGGGAAGATGTAACCAAAAAAATATATCAGGTGGTACAAATCACTGCTACCTAGAGTTTTAAAGGGGAAATCTCAGCAAAGAGTCTAACCGAACTGTAAAAAAAAAAAAAAATAGTAAAACGGTATTGGTGCATATTATATTTCTAAAAATGGCCCAAATATACTCCATCTCATATGTCATCCTTCCAAAATAATTTTAACATTCCTTTCATTAATAGATGTGGTGCATATTTCCTCCCTTGAATCTAAATGGATTTGCGTGACTTTTGAGGGTAGGTGCCAAAATGTCATAAGTTTCCAGATGGTTCTTTTGGTATGTTAGTTGTTGGAATCCCAACGATGTCAGGGTAAGTCTAAGAAGACCTGGAAAGGGAGCGCAGGAAGAGGAATCAAGGTCAGGGCTTTTTGCCTGCACCTCGGTTGAGCTCTCAATAAACACCAATTAGCTTGCCTTGTAGATGAGCCTCTAAGGAGGATCCTCAAGCCCCAGGCGACACACTTTGCCTGGTGCCAGGTAAAGAAGCAAGCTGCCCCAGTGAGTCCTGCCCAAACTGTACAATTATTAACATGCTAAGAAGGTGCGATTGTTTTAAGCAACTAGGATTTGAGGCAGCTTAGTAAGCATTCATAGATAACCGATATAAAAGTCATAAAAATGTACGTCAAAAATTTAAATATGTATTTGAAATTTACAAATTATGAGAAAAACACCATTTACCAAAGAAGATGCAAGAATAGATAGAATATACGAAAAGTTTTATATTTATGAAGTAAGTGGAAACCAGAAGACAATGTTGCAACAGCATCGATGTGCTCTGTAAAAATAATTGTCAGCTTAGAATTTATACTTTACCCATGTTCAGAAATAAATGGAACATACAGATATTTTCAGGCAAAAATAAAGGGGTCATGACCAGCAGTCCTGCAAGAAAAGACACAATAGAAAAAGTCTCCAGGTAGAAAAAAATGATGACAGGAATAAAGGAAATTAGGCAGGGAGGAGTGCTGAACAGCAAAAAAGGATAAATATTTGAGGAACTCTGAATAAACATTGACTTTTTGAACCATAAAAACAATGCCACGTGGGGATAAAATATTTAAATTTCATGAAACAGCATTTTGAAAGGCAGCAAAGGATTAAACAGAGTTAAAGTTTTGTGTGTTCTTGTACTGTCCTATAAATAGAAACAATGCTAATTTAAGGTAAATTGTAATGAGTCAAGAATGTAAGTAGTCTTCCCTAGATAAGCACTATTAAATAAACTTTCTACAATAATGGACATGTTCCATAATCTGTACTCTCCTACACAACAACTCTTAGCCACATGTGGCTTCTTTGCATTTGAAATGTGACTAGTGCCACTAAGTGAACGAATTTTACCTTTATTTATTTTAATGTTAATTTAAACAGCCAGATTTAGCTACCAGTAACTGTACTGGACAGTGCAGCTCTAAAAAAGGGGGGTGGGGGGCATTAAAAAGAGCAAAAGAAAATTCACACTCACTGGGTACAGCCCACAGTATTTGGATGAAGGGCACCTTTACATGTATTAACTTTGACTCAATCTATACAAAAACAAAGTATGTAAGCAAAACATGTGTACCCCCAAACATTGTGACATTTGAAAAGAAATATGTAAAATTTTTTTAAAGAGTAGAAGAATACAGTAGTGTAATTGAAAAGTTAATGGAAAGGGAAAATGAAATAATTTTTTCAAGCAAGATTTATCTAAAATGAGACAAAAAGGAAAAGAAACAAGAAAGAAAAAATGTGACAATAAAAACGAAAATAGTAAGATAGTAGATTTAAACTCAAATATATCAGAAATTTTAGTACATGTGAGTGGAGGAGACCTCTGTGATTAGGCCTGGTGCCTATAATCCTAGCACTCTGGGAGGCCAAGGCAGGTGGACTGCCTGAGCTTGTGGATTTGAGACCAGCCTGAGCAAGAGCAAGACCCCGCCTCTAAAAATAGCTGGGCATTATGGTGGGTACCTGTAATCCCAACTTGGGAGGCTGACGCAAGAGAATCACTTAAGCCCAGGAGTTTGAGGTTTGCTGTGAGCTATGATGCTACAGTACTCTATCAAGGGTGACAAGTGAGACTCCGTCTCAAAAAAAAAAAAAACAAGTCTTTGTCAGACCAAAGTGTGTGTGTGTGTAGCTTGTAAAAGATATACCCTACATATAAAATTACATAAATAATTAAAGGTTATAAAAATATATACCATATATACACTAAGAAAAATGATAAAATATAAGGCAAAGTGTATGGTTAATGATTAAAGGGGGCATTTATAATCATAAGAGCCATATCAACAGAAAGATATAAAATCCTAAATGCATACACACATAATAGCATGGCCCTAAAATATATAAAGCAAAACCTTACAAAAACAAAATGGAAAATAGGGAAAACTACAATTATATTTCATAACCCTTGATAGCACCTGATAAAACAAGACGTCATAGATAGTTTGAACAAGATTACCCCAACTGACTTACTGGCCTAAGTAAACAGTAACTACAGAAACACACATTCTTTTCAAGTGTATATGGAATTTTTCCAAAAATTTCCATCAAAAGTGTGGGGCGGGGAGAGAATGAGAATTGACAAATGAATTCTAAAATATATTTGGGAACTAACAGCCAATAACATATGGGCAGTCTTAAAGAGCAAAGTGAGATTTAAACACTTCCAGAAATAAAGACTTTTTATGAAGCTACATTAACTAAGATAGTTTGGTATCTGTGAAAAAGGATAAACTACTATTTGGAATAAAATAGAGCACAGAAACAGAACCACAAAGGCACATTTTAAATTATGAGGAAGGTGTTTCTGCAGGGCATTGAGAAAAGGAGTGGTTCAAAAGTTGCTAAGAGTGCAGAAGCGAGTTTCTGAGTTTCTGTGAATTCAGAGGACCTGTCTGCCCTGGGGCATGTTTATGTGGCAGGATTCCTTTACCCAGAGCCTCCTGAGATCCATAACCCTAAGACCGATTTTTCTGCTTCTCATTAACTCTTACATAAACTTTATTGTATTTTATGACATACTTTTAGGAAGGCGTTGAATTTAAGACACATATTTCATTTCAATTGTTTGTGTTGAGATAAACAGAAAAATAAATAAAACGTTAACACTACCAGGCCTAAGCTTCTCCTATAATTTCTGATTTTGCTGAAGAACTGTTTTGACAAAGTATAATAGAGTTGTTAGAAGCATCAATTGTGGAATCAGGAAGATCTACATTTGAACACTGATGTTGTCATTTAAGGCCTTAAGTTTCCTCATCTATAAAGTAAGCAGGATCACCTGACGCAAACTTATCTTAAAGATGATAAAGCTTATGTTTTGCAACATGTGTGCAAGCCCCTTCATATCTCTAAAACTTTATAAAAGCTAAGATACTTTATTTTTAAAGATCATTAAATAAATTATTTTCAAAAAGCAAAGAAAAAAAAAAGTTAAGATACTTTTACACTCTTTTTCTTAAAGAACCCCCTTCCCAGAATGTTATAAGCTTCATGTCCCTTCCACAGAACCCAGCTCTTGATGTTAATATTAAACATATATGTCTGTGAAGAGAATTAAATAGGATAGAATAAAATAGGATAAAACTTTTTCCCTTCTCCCTTGTTTCTGTATTGTAGTTTATCCTCCCTGGGTGAAGGTTTTCAACCCCACTCTCTACCCTACGTCAGGGACAGGGCTCTCTAAGAACTCTGTATTTCTCCTCGCTGATGTTTATCAAAATTGTAATTAAATCTGGGTACTTTGGGGGGTTGAGGCAGGAGGATTGCTTGAGGCCAGGAATTTGAAACCAGCCTCAGTAATGTAGCCAGACCCTGTATTTACAAAAATTAAAAACTCAGCCATTGTGGTGGTACACACCAGTAGACCCAGCTGCTAAGGAGGCTATGGAAGGGGGATCATTTGAGCTGAGGAATTTGAAAGTGCAGTGAGCTATAATGACGCCACTAAACTCTAGCCCAGGCAACAAACAGAGTGAGAACCTTTCTCAAAAAAAAAAAAAAAAAAAGAAAAAAGTTACTTATAATTATTTCTATAGTTGGTTGCACTCATGAATGTGTCTTCTGTTAGAGTGTAAACTCTATGAAAGGGAGGTCTGTATCTATTGTGTTTATCATACGTCCCCTATGCCTGTAAATGGTTTAATGTCAATAAGTTATTTAATTTATGACTAATGGACTAACAATGAAATAATATCTGGCATCCAGTAAGTACAAATAAATAACTACTATTTTCTATCATGCACGACCACTAACATACAAGAAAAACTATAATTAATAGGGTTAAAATTACAACTAAATTTACGTTAAACTGAATGAGTTATTTTATTTTATTTCACATTTGACAAAATCATAGAGGCCTCAAATGAAAGTCTGTCCATGGAGATGAAAACTTTAAATTTATGCAATTATCACCATACAATTTACTTGTGGATTTTATTTTAAAATATCTAATTTAAATATCTAAAATATTTTAATGGTCATAGAATATTTTTATTACTCCAGACCAATGTTACTATATAATTTATCTTATATGAAAAGGCCAAAACGCAGATAATAAAGTTAGTGTGTACCCACTGAAAATAGCAATGAAGGGAAATAAATTCCCCTTTGAACTTAAGCTGTGGATCAGAATTGGGTTCAAGTTCATGCTTAGACCCCTATTGGTTGTTTAGGAAAAGTTGCTTAATTTTTCTAATTTTTAGTTTTCTCATGAAATCCTGATAATACGTACTTGACATTGGTGTAGTAAACATTAAGTCAATGAATAAAAACTTACCATAATACATAGCATAAAATGTGCATTAATTGTTATCTATTTTTATTTTAAAAACTACTTATAGATCTCTGCTAACTAAAAATATAAATCAGTTATTTTACAGTAGCAAAAAAAACCCTTTATTTATTGTACAGGAAATCTCTGTAAGAATGACATAAGAAGATCAACTTTATAACAAAATATAACTTTGTTAGCCTCTAACTTAGAAAAAAAGGCAGTTAATAATATGGATTGGGAACATATGCAATAGTAATTATCAGGAGCAGATTCTATTTCTTTCAATATTCTTTTTGGAATAGTAATAGCATTATGTCAGAGCTTTGTATGTTCAAAATCAAAGATGAACATATTTTCTGTGATCTGAAAACACTGTCTGCACATTCTGGAATTAGAAAATGCTCCTGAACATATTCCAATAATCATATGGGTAATGTGGAATGTTGTATCCTGAGAAAGTAGAAAACTTCTCATGAGAATGTTTGAAATGTCACTCCGGTTCATGGTAGATCAGAGTGCAGGTGGCTATTCAAAGAGTCTGCTGGAGGCTCTGTGTTTACACAGTTGCTGCTTCCAGGATGGTATTGATTGGTCAGGCAACTAGTAAAACAAGCAGCTCCGCTTTCATCTATGTGCATTTTGGAGCTTCTAAAAGATAGAAAAGTGGTTTTAATTAGGACACGTTCCTTTCACTTATTTTATTTTTTAATTCTCTCTTTTTTTTCTTACTTGACGATTCCAGCCCATATCCCTCTACTATTTCAGAATCTCTCTCCCTGGTCATGATTCCACCCCCCAGATGCTTTACAAGGCAAACAACTTTGAGGAAGTTGTCCTCCATCACCAAGACAGAGGAAAACCTTAACATCAGTAAAACCAACATGCTTCTTTTTGCCTTTCATCAATTTTTATTCAGGGATATTTATTTGACTTATATTTTGAAGCCATGTGAATCAAAGTTGCTTACATTAAAAAACTAAAATTTATCTTGGAATCTGTGAAAAACACTCTCAGTATGAGATGTTCTAGTATTTATATGATAGCTCCTGGCTACACAAAAGGACACTGCACTATCACCACATATCTACCTAGATAGACAATGATTTTGTGTATCAAAAATATATTTCATATAAATAAAAAATTACATGAAATTCAGAAAGAATTGTTTACGTAAATTTGTATGTTTAGAATTTTTTTCTATAGGTTACTTCAATTAATATTTCATATTTCCTCTTTTTTTAATATTTCTTTCTTTCTCCATTTTCTACTTCTTTCAAACTGTCCAAAAATATAACTTTGATTTTATACAGGATGTTTAAAAAGTCATTCACAATTTCTAAAATTACAGTTTAAAGACTATAAACAGAACTCTTTAAATAGCTGTACAGAATATACTATGGGGCAAGGAAGTTGTTTGTCCAAGGAATCTTTCAAAACTGGAAAAAAGAAGGTAAATATTAAAATCTGACAGCATGGATTATCGATAGCATATAAACTGGAAATAAAAGTGTTTTCAAAGAGGAGGATAAAATGTGAAAGCGCTAGTATGGTAATGAGATAGCTAAGTAAATGAATTCGCACATAAGTATTTTACCTTTGGCTCAAACAAGTGTTCTTTTGTTTATAATTAATTTAAAGTGTCTTAATAAACTAAAGGAAAAAATAAGAAGAATGCACTTTCATACATCTTAAGCGATCTTTTTGAAATATGAAAGCTGAGTATTGAAAGCATTTTCTTATAATGTGATTTACTTAATTTGAATGAACACACATGTAAAAGAAACCATAGATCGTCAAAATTCAGTAGAAGCAACGTAATGTCGTAGACATAGTGGTTCTCATCATGTGGTCCCTGAACCAGCAAGCATCAGCCGCACCCAGAAACTGGGTTGAAATGCAAATTGTCAGGCACCATCCCTGACCTAGTGCCTCAGAAACTCTGGGCGTGAGGTCCACCAATTAGTGTTTAAATAACCTCACCAGATGATTCTGATGCATACTCTCATTGGAGAATCCCTGGTAAACTGGCTAATAATAATTACTCTGAAGACAGGCAAGTTGGTCCCAGCTTTGCCACCTACCAGTTATCAAGTCTCTTTAACATTTTTCTTCCACAAAATGAGAAAATATTACTGTCCCATAAATGAAACGAATTAATATGTGGAGATAAGATAGGCCATTTTTTGATACAGAAAAAACACTCAGTATGCATCATCAACTGTCATGTAGTCGAAGTCAAGTTCCTTTGACGCAAAGTGATTTGATCAAGGTTATGCAGCTAGTCCTGCACTTATCAAATAAGTTCCCAGTTTTTCCTACTCACGGTGTTCTTTTCACATCTGTGAATTTGTCAAAGATCATCTACTATGTGTAGTAGACTAAACACACATGCCTATGGTATTTTTATAATATATATTTATTGGTGTGAATCTTCATTGCGCATTTTCAATGATGTATGAAGAAAAGACTATTAGTACCCTTTTCATAAAACTGTTAAGAAGTAAGCTTTTCAACTCTTTGTATTTTGTTTACCTACTGATAACCACAAATTACCTTAATTCAGTATAAAGAGCATGTGCCATAAATTATGGAAAAGTTAGTGAATGGAAAATAATAAGATCGACATCTACTATAATAACAAATAGAAAACTAGCTTCTAACATATCCGTAGCAAGAGCGTCAAGTGCCTCTATTAGAATATGTCTGGAAATTTGGAGAATGGAAACAATAAAAAATTACAAATAAGCATTAACATATATGCATATATAACAGTAGGTACTTTAACAAAGACATCTAAAATGGTACAGTAGCTCAGGCATAATAAAAGTGAATTTCTGTTTTATAATCATCTACTGTCAGAGTTCCTAGACCCCCAGTAGATTATCTCCCTCGGTTAATTCAGCTACAAAGTCTCCTTTTATCTTTTGGGTTTAGCGTCTCCAATAGGATTGTTGTAATTTTCACTCTATCGGCAAAAGTGGAAAAGAACATGGAATGGGCACATCCACTTTTAAAAGCTTTAGCCCAGAAGTTGTATATCCTCCGTGTCAACACTATCATATTCCCTTGTCCAGAGCACATTTATCTGGTCACCCCTAACTGCAGGGAAGCTAGGAATGTGAGCGAGCTCTGCACCAAGTACAAGAGTCCAGAGTACATCCACTGACTGGATGCCAATTATGGTGTCAGCTAAGTGGCAGGCAAACAATATGTTTAGATATAGCAATTGAAAGTTTTTGTTCCTCCTTTGTGGAGGTAAACCATAAGGTTATTCTTAAGTTTCTTCATCTCCAGTTTTTTCATCTCCAGCAAAAGGAGATGAAAAGCTCCCTATTACTCCAGAGGAATGTTGAGAGTATTAAGTGGAGAAGGCGTATTATTTCAGCATAGCCTGCTATCTTTCATAGTAAGGGGCCAACAAGTCTTACGTGCACATATCTCAAAAAGAAAAAAAGGATTGGAGGTAATGAAAGCAAATAGTGCCCACATTTAAGAATGTAAAGTAAAAACAATTTTATATATTTTAATATTTATCAGAATTATTAAAAATAATTACTATTTTAATTATGAGTTCTTTCAAGTGTTTCTTAAGGTACTTTAAGTCATTAAAGCTTATTAGCATTTTAATTAGAGAAAATCCAATTTCAATTTAGTGCATATAGTTCTTATTTCCCTAGTTTAGAAGTAACATATTGCTTCAGAGTCCTTAAATCCATGACCAAAACCCTGTATCCCAAAGAGTGCTTGTTTGTTTATTTTCACCTTGGAATCAGATCAGGATACATAAGCACAAATATTAGTATGGGACCCAAATTACTTTTATGAGAAGATTGTCTTTAAAAAATTGTTGCTAGACTTTCTGAGGGATCTCAGAACTCTCACTGTTTGCTGTGGACTAAGCCACATCCCCTCGGGCCAGTTTCTATAGCTTTATTGGAGACCTGTGAGCTAACTTAGAATGACTTACCAGCTAGCCAGGCCAACATAAGTGCTACAGACAGGCCCCAAGCTAAGTCAGGCAGGCTTCAGAGGCCACAGGCTTAGACTCAGGCCCAGGTACTGGTTGTGACAGAGGGTCCATTACCAAGGTCCAGCTAGGCTCAAGCCACATGTTACCTAGACAGTGAGAAGCCCCAAGAAGGCAAGAAGTTGGGAGCAAGGTAAAGAGGGAAAAGAAACATTTTCAGGAAAAAAAAATATATATATATGGCTCACGTTTTTAGAAGCAAGTCAGGTTTTATGTAACGGAGTGTCTTCAAAAGTAGTCCAGGCAGTAGGTTTATGGTTACTTTGTATTCACAATCATGAGTCACACTACATGCCCTCATGAAGCTAGGCATTGCTGAATTGCAAGTCGTCCTTGCATAATAAAGACTTACATTTTGAAAAAAAAATTTTTTTAAAAAGTACAAATAAAAAATTGTTAATCAATCACCTGACTTAGTATCTTTATAATACACATTTTTCTATCAAAGCAAAACTTTTATTAAAGGCACTTTTATCAATATGTGTGTGCAATTTAATTTTAACTTTTTGTTAATTAAACAGAACATTGTTATCATACCAAGAATACGCCACTCGGTATGAGCCATTCACTGAGCATCTCAGTAACTCAACGTACACAAAACCATTATAGAGCACGATGTTAATACTTTCAACCAGGTAGTCTTTATTCTGACCCTTAGGGTCAGATGTCTTGATCTTTGTACCAGAGATTCTATTAGCATTCAATATTAAATTACTTTTAAAAAAGCCAACACAAATAACTAAGAAAATGCCAGGAAGGCTATGTTAACCAGTGTGATGAAGATATGTCAAATGGTCTATAAAACCAGTGTATGGTGCCCCATGATCGCATTAGTGTACACAGCTATGATTTAATCAAAAAATAAAATAAATAAAATAAAAATAAAAAAGCCAACACAATAGTGAATATTAGAACTGCAAGTTTACATAAAATTTAAAAGGGAAGTAAATAAAATTTAAAAGAATGTCATGATCTATCTGGCTAGAAGGTCTAAATTCATAAAACAGATAAAAGGAAATTTAAAAATATTTTACAATCCTACTAGGAGAAATCCTTGGTTAGAGGATCTTAAGGCTTTATTTGTTCTCTCTGTTCATCTTGAAATTCTGCCTGAAGTGTCAAGAAAAGATTCTCAAGCAAAAATAGGAAATATTTGAACTAAAATAGTCCAGAATAGATGACTTCCTTTGCCTTTCTGAAAGCTCAAAATATTTCCACATCGCGCACACACCCTAAATATCTAGGAAATGAGACCATCACAGAGTACACAAGGATGTACAGAATGAATGACAGGTGACCATGGAGGAAGGCTCAACTCCTTCTGAATATGCATTGGGTTATATGCACAGTTTCACCTCCATTGGGCTTCTGGATTGCATGACATTAGTAAGAACATATCCCAAATTATGCTATCCTGTGTAAATTGAAAGTAAATAGAATTTTTAAGGAGCTTCAAAACCTCAAGCTTGATGTTTTCAATTCTGATTTGGAACTCTGTAATTCTTCCAGACACAAACACACACATTCAGAACCTTTTTATTCTTGGCTAACATTTGCTCCCCACACCTCTAAGTAGTCTTAATGGCAACTAAACTCTCTTAGAGCATTAGGCCAACATTTGCATACAAATAACTCGGTAGTAGTTGTTCAGTAAATATTAGTTACTACCTCTCATCTCCGAAATATGTGTACTATTATTAAATGATTTTAAAATCTGATCATTTTTAAGTCTATAGCTCCATGAAATGAAATTTAAATTTAAAAAATCAGATTTTATGACAGGTACTTGGAGACAGATTTGGGGGGCAACCCCGGTCGCAGGAAGTCAGACCAGGCTGAACGAATTACTAATGCCCATTATTCCAGCACTTCAGGAGGCAGGAGTATCGCTCAAGGCCAAGAGCTTGAAACCAGCCTGGGCAACATAGGAAGATCTCCTCTCCCATTTCTATAAAGACAAGAAAAAAAGGAAAAAATAAGTTGGCCAGGTATAGTCACAGCTACTCAGGAGACAGCTGGAGGATCCCTAGATCCCGAGAGTTTGAGGTTGCAGTGAGCTGTGATTACAGCCCTGCATTGCTGCCTAGGCAACAGAACAACACCCTATCTTTAGGGGAAAAAAAGGAAAGAAGAAGAGGTCAGACTATATACATTATTATTTCTTTGTTCAGTTTATGCACAAAGATTTCTTCTTAAATCAGTGCTACAGGAAGTACTATAATGAAGGGCCAGGAGTCTCCCTCCCCAGTCTCCACCAGAGCCACATGCTTTTGCTACATTTTATATCATGTACTTGCATGTCTTGGTATTCTCAATTTCTCTACTTATCTCCTCATGAAAGGAGAACAAATAATCCAAGGCTGGAGCACCAGCCCCCAGACACATGGAACTAGCATCATTTTAAATCCTTGTCGCTGTATCAGCTTGCAGGACACTTTATGAGAAAATTAGTAGCGCCTGAACTTCTAATTATTCTTAATTGTATTAATTGTCAGCAGAAAGTAAATGTAGTGTCTGTGTTATTTTAAGTAACAGGGTTTGCAATTCTGTAAACAATGAAATGGAGTGCATGTGCAGGCTGGGAAGGAACTCATTTTTAAAAGTCTTAGATGTCAGTTCTAATCAGAGGTGACCCTTTCGTGGTTGTTTCCTGGCAGCTAACTCAATAGCCTGACAATCCAAGAGATTTTCTTGACCAGATACAGCTATACCTTTCAGAGTTCAAAAAATCAATGGCCATTTTCTAAAGGGCAAATAGATTGGGCATGGAAGATACGTGCACATTTTGATTCAAATACTACTAAGAAACAAAGGTTTTTAACTAACAGCTACCATTCCAAGTGCTACAAATTACGTGTCAGATTCTTTTTTCAAAAATCCTCTTGTCTTTAACACAACTTTGTAACTGTTATTTGCATTTTACTGATACAGAAAGAGAAGATGGCCATTAAGAAAATATTATTTCTATTCTATTTCTTCACCATTACCTATCCAGAGACACACATGAATCCTGATTTCTGCAGGCCTTTCACTAGGGCAGAGACAACTCCCTGCCTCCACTGGAGAGCGTGCACTGGATTCTGCATTTGCTAAAATATACACCATGAACTACTTTTTTCACCTTTTGACTCAAATCCAAAGTAAGGAAAAGTAGAACTAAATAAAAGAATGTTAAAAAATAAAAGGTACTCTAAACCACCTACAGGATTTCTTACTATTTAATAAAAACAAATTCTAGACCCATATTTTAGAGGTCAATATTTCCATTGTGCCCTGACCTATAAATAAAAGTCTTATGGTATGACTGAAAATTTTGGTCTTGTTAATTACCTAAACTTGAGAAAATCCAATGTGCCATAATCTATGTTTCTGAGTAGATACTTAAAGACATAAAATATAAAGCATTAGTTTTCCCTAATTAGAGAATGACAGCTACCATTATGAATGAGCTTACTTATTTTATTTTGACATTCTTTTAGCTTTCATGCATTTGAGATTGTATTTATGCTGTTCTGTTTACCATAGAAAGTTAACCAACCTGCACACTAAACGTGTAAATTAAACTGGGCATTCAAATTTCTTTATAAAAATCAGAATCTATAATACTGAACTTTCAAAATAAGAAGACTTTCACAGTAGGAGCAGTAGTTTCTCAAAAATGCAGGTTTTGTGAGGAAGGGTACAAGGAAATACAGGAGTAAAGGACAAAGGGATACAAGGAAATTCGGGAGGTGATGGATATTTACTATATATGTCAAAATATCAAATTGCACATGTTGAATACGTGTCAGTGAGGCCTGGATAAAACTATGGAAAGAAAGAATAAAAAGAACAAAGGAACAAAGGTTAGGGAGCAAGGGAAGGAAAGAAGATCTCATAATTTCTTGAATCATGTCTGAATTAGGTTACATATGAAAACAATAAATGCCAAACTCCACGTTCACTGTAATTTGAAACTTAGAGATGACTATTTACATGTTAGAGAAAGAAGCTGGGCTGATAGTAGAAATAAACGTTGTTTGCACTCTCTTTAAGTAGAATAGAAACCCACATTAATGAACCCTATTTAAAGCATTGGAGTGAACCTGGAGATGTGTTCGAGTTATGCTCACCAACATCATTAGCTAATGAAATATACAATGAAAAGAACCTTTCCTACCATGATTACGATCAAAGACAAATGCTCAGTAGATTTATCTCTTCCTCAACTCTAAATATCTAAGACATACCTCATGGTATGATTCAGTTTTTGGAAAAATTATGCAAAATAATCTTTGTTGCATGATATTACATGTGGCCTGTTATAATAGTCATATGCCACATAATGACATTTTGGTCAATGATAGAGCACATACGGGAATCCTGGGATGATGGCAGACGGGACGGATGTGTAGCCCACCTCTCCCAAGTCATCATGTGAGAGGAAGGGGGTCTGGACATTTTCCCCGGGTGGATTATTGGTGTGGACAGACAGCTGGAGAGGTGCGGTGAATTGGTGGATTTCTGTATATGAGGTGTAATTTAAAACCACGGACTCTGTTATAGAGATTTTCCCTGCTCGGCCATGCTGTCTGGAAGGCCCCTCCCTCACAGAGGACACCAGCTTGCAATTCCTGGCAAACCCCAATTGACAAAAATTTATTCCTGAGCCGAGTTTAACGACCTGAAAGGGGTCCTGCTGAGAGCCACAAGGGGCTAAGCAACCCAATGGAAAATTGAAAGGAAGGGACCCCGCCCGGTAAACAGACATTTTGAATTGTCTGAAATGGCGGACACCTTCCCCCAGAACAACAGGAGTGATTAAATAGACTGGACCATTCCTGGTGGGGAATATTGGTGTGGGCTGGCTGTTCAGGCTGTGCGGTGAACTAGCAGCTGGCTGGACTCAAAAGTCCAGATTCAAAAGTGAGACTCTGAGCCACAAAACTGAGGATAAGGTCTCCGTGCGCTGCAGCTGTGGGAGCTGGCAGCAGCAAAAACTGGTGGCAGCCAGCACCCTCCCCCAAAACCGATTGCAGTTGCCAGTTTACAGGAAAACGTGGGAGCAGAGAGGAAAGATTTGTGAAGTGTAGACTCCTGCACCGAGTTGGGAGGTCGGATAGGAGTGTTACCTGGAACAAAGCAGCTGAGGTTGGACAATAATTAGATAACAAACTTTTACAGAAACTCCAAAATGTCCATCTGCCAGGTAGGGTGGTTACCGTGGTAATAGTGTAAACTGTGAACCAGGTATAAGCCTGGGAACCACTCACAGCGCCACCTGGTGCCCAGAAAGTATATTGCATTATAAATATATTCCTACCCTAGGTCATACATATAGATGTATATTTCTACATACATACAAGAATAATATTTTTGTGGTTGGTGCCATTTTTTCTCTTTTCCTCATCATTTCCTTGGAGCAGCAATTGTAAATTTTTATTATAATTTTATACATATATTTTTTTTCTATTTTTTATTTTTCTTTCTTCCTTTTTAACTTTTTATGAACACCACTGTTTTTTTCCTTCTTTCTTCCTCTTCCTCCCTTCTTATGGTTTCTGAGAGTACTTACATCAGACTTTTAGAGGGTTTTTTTGTTTGTTTGTTCATTTTGTTTGTTTTTTACCTTTTTTCAATTATTTTATGGCTATCATTATTTTTATTGTAGTTTTTTGTTGTTGTTGTCTGTATGTCTATGTGTTTCTGATTGTTTGGCATCTGTGGGCTTGTGTGTCTGGTAGCCTTTTTATCTGTTTATTTGCTCATTTGGTCTCAATGAGTTTGGTGTTTTTCTAAATCCTCAGGTTGGGTATTTTCCCGAACTCCATTTTCCACATTCAACAAGAACAAGGGGGAATGGAGCCAACTCTCAATAGAAGCCCAAGTCTGGATGGAGAGATAATAACCAGAAAGAACCCACCAAACCTGCAGGAGGGGAGCCGAGCTGAGAGATGAGATAGATAATTGCTCTTCTTCCCTGCTGAGGCAAGCTTCGACTCCAAAGAAACTATTTTCAGAGGCAGAGACAAGATGGGTGACTGAAGTCAGCTTTCCACAGAGGCTCCCATCCAGAAGGAGAGTTAAAGAACAGAAATTTAGCAAGTAACCTGGTGGATTTGAGCTGCACCAAGAGAGAAGGTTGAAAAACGCACATCAACCCCTCTGAGACAAGATGCGACCCCAAGGATACAAACAAAAGGTACAAAATCCATCACCAAGTGGATGGGAGTCACCTCCCATATGAGAATGGCTCAGAATGCCCCACAAACAAACGAGCAGAGTTCAAAATATTTGAGTTGTCAACAGACCCCTGTGAATCAGTTGCCAGAGACCTTTTAATCCCTCCAACGTGAGACAGGTGCTGACTGAGATAATTGATTTGGACCTTTTGAACTGAGCCAATCACCCGAAGACGATTCAGGTGGTGCCCTGGGTGTTTGTAGGAAAGTTGGATTTTCCTTTTCCAATTGTTGCTGGTGGGGGCAGGGTGACTTAATTGCTGGAATTACTCCACAGCTGAGACTTCAGCCCAGAGTAACTGTTTGACTAGGGTCGGACAGAGACCAGCTGAAAACAAGACAGACCACTTAGCCCCACCACACCAAACAGGTCCCCAGTTTCTCAGGCCATATCACTGTAAAGGTCCTCGACAAAGCTCCAGGGGAAAAGTCAAACGGTGTAAAATAATCATAAGGCAGAATCTACGGAATCAGCAGAAAAACTCTGGTAACACGAATAAACAGAGTATATCAATCCACCCAAGGAAAGATATGGCAGATGTAACTGAAGATCCCACTCAATAAACAGCTGGCTGACATGTCAGAAATCAAATTCAGAATTTGGATTGCAAACAAGATTAATAGAATGGAGGAAAATTTGGAATTAGAAATTCGAACAGCAATTCAAAAGTCAAAATTAGAAATTTGAGGAGAGGGCGGCGCCTCTGGCTCAGTGAGTAGGGTGCCAGCCACATATGCCGAGGGTGGTGGGTTCAAACCCAGCCCCGGCCAAATTACAACAAAAAAAATAGCTGGGCGTCGTGGCGGGCGCCTGTAGTCCCAGCTGCTTGGGAGGCTGAGGCAAGAGAATCGCGTAAGCACAAGAGTTAGAGGTTGCTGTGAGCCGTGTGACACCACAGCACTCTACTGACAGTGGTACAGTGAGACTCTGTCTCTACAAAAAAAAAAAAAAGAAAGAAAAAAGAAATTTGAGGAGAAATTCAAAAGTTGTCTCAAGAATTTAACAAATTTAAAGACAAAACCACCAAAGATTTTGATGCACTGAAGCAAGAATTTTCAGCCCTCAAAGATCTGAAAAATACAATAGAATCCCTCAGTAACAGAGTACAGAAAGCATAAGAAAGGATTTCTGACATTGAAGACAAAGCTTTTGAATGCTCCCAAACTCTTAAAGAGGAAGAGAAATGGAGAACAAAAAAAGGATCATTCTCTCAGAGAGCTCTGGGATAATTCAAAGAAGGCTAATATCTGCCTCATTGGAATCCCTGAAAGTGATGAAGTGGCCTTGCAAGGCACTGAGGCCCTTCTCCATGAAATTATGAAAGAGAATTTTCCAGACATGCCAAGAGATTCTGAAATTCAGATAGCAGACAGTTTCAGAACCCAAGCACGACTCAATCCAAATAAGACATCCCCTAGGAATATCATAATTAACTTCACTAAAATTAATATTAAGGAGAAAATTTGGAAAGCAGACAGACATAAGAAATCCATTACCTACAAAGGGAAGAATATTAGAATGACTGCAGATTCCTCTGCTGAAACTTTTCAAGCCAGAAGAGGGTGGTCATTGTCTTTTAATCTCCTAAAACAAAATAACATTCAACCCTGGATCCTGTATCCAGCTAACTGAGTTTCATTTATAATGGAGAAATTAAATACTTTAATGACATTCATATGTTGAAGAAATTTGCCATAACCAAACCAGCTCTTCAGGATATTCTCAAACCTATCCTCCATAATGACCAGCCCAATCCTCTACCTCAAAAGTAAACTCACTCAGAAACTTTTGATCAAACTCCAACTTCCACAATGGCAAAAGGACTTTCGAAAAACTCGATACCCAAAATTTTACCAGACTTATCAATATTCTCCATTAATGTGAATGGCTTAAACTGTCCTCTAAAGAGGCACAGGTTAGCTGACTGGATACAAAAACTCAGGCCAGATATTTGCTGAATACAAGAATCACATCTAACCTTAAAAAATAAATATAGAGTCAGGGTGAAAGGATGGTCATCCATATTTCAGGCAAACAGTAGCCAGAAAAAAGTAATTGCAATTCTATTTGCAGACACAACAGGCTTTAAACCAACAAAAATAAGGAAGGATAAGAATGGTCATTTCATATTTGTCAAGGGTAATACTCAATATGATGAGATTTCAATTATGAATATTTATGCACCCAACCAGAATGTGCCTCAATTTATAAGAGAAACTCTAACAGACATGAGCAATTTGATTTCCTCCAGCTCCATAATAGTGAAAGATTTCAACACTCCTTTGGCAGTTTTGGATAGATCCTCCAATAAGAAGCTGAGAAAAGACATTTTAGATTTAAACCTAACCATCCAACATTTGGATTTAGCAGACATCTACAGAACATTTCATCCCAACAAAACTGAATACACGTACTTCTCATCAGCCCATGGAACATACTCCAAAATTGATCACATCTTAGGTCACAAGTCTAACCTCAGTAAATTTAAAGGAATAGAAATTATTCCTTGCATTCTCTTGGACCATCATGGAATAAAAGTTGAATTCAGTAACAATAGAAACCTGCATACTCATACAAAAACATGGAAGTTAAATAACCTTATGCTGAATGATAGCTGGGTCAGAGATGAGATTAAGAAGGAAATTGCCAAATTTCAGGAACAAAATGACAATGAAGACATGAATTATCAGTACCTCTGGGATACTGCAAAGGCAGTCCTAAGAGGGAAATTTATAGCACTGCAAGCCTTCCTCAAGAGAACAGAAAGAGAGGAAGTTACCAACTTAATAGGACATCTCAAGCAACTGGAAAAGGAAGAACATTCCAACTCCAAACCCAGTAGAAGAAAAGAAATAACCAAAATTAGAGCAGAATAAATAAAATTGAAAAAAAAAAAGAATTATACAACAGATCAATAAATCAAAAAGTTGGTTTTTTGAAAAGGTCATTAAAATAGATAAACTTCTGGATAACCTAACCAAGAAAAAAAAAAAAAAAAGAGTAAAATCTCTAATCTCATCAATCAGAAACGACAAAGACGAAATAACAACAGACACCTCAGAAATTAAAAAAATCCTTAATGAATATTACAAGAAACTTTATTCTCAGAAATATGAAAATCTGAAGGAAATTGACCAATGCTTGCAAGCATGGCACCTTCCAAGACTTAGCCAGAATCAAGTGAAAATGTTGAACAGGCCAATATCAAGTTCCGAAATAGCATCAACCATATAAAACCTCCCTAGAAAGAAAAGCCCAGGACCAGATGGCTTCACATCAGAATTCTACCAAACCTTTAAAGAGGAACTAGTACCTATATTTCTCAACCTGTTCCAACATGTAGAAAAAGAAGGAAGACTACTCAACACGTTCTATGAAGCAAACATCACCCTGATCCCCAAACCAGGAAAAGACCCAACAAGAAAAGAAAATTATAGACCAATATCACGAATGAATATAGATGCAAAAATATTCAACACCATCCTAACAGAAACCAGCAACACATCAAACAAATTATACGTCATGACCAAGTCTGTTTTATCCCAGGGTCTCAAGGCTGGTTCAATATACGTAAATCTATAAGTATAATTCAGCACATAAACAAATTAAAAAGCAAAGACCATATGATTCTCTCAATTGATGCAGAAAAAGCTTTTGATAATATCTAGCATCCCTTCATGATCAGAACACTTAAGAAAATTGGTATAGAAGGGACATTTCTTAAACTGATAGAGGCCATCTACAGCAAACCCACAGCCAATATCATATTGAATGGAATTAAATTGAAATCATTTCCACTCAGATCAGAAACCAGACAAGGCTGCCCATTGTCTCCACTGCTCTTTAACATTGTAATGGAAGTTTTAGCCACTGCAATTAGGGAAGAAAAGGGGATCAAGTGTATCCATATAGGGTCAGAAGAGATCAAACTTTTGCTCTTTGCAGATGATATGATTGTATATCTGGAAAACACCAGGGATTCTACTACAAAACTCTTAGAAGTGATCAAGGAATACAGCAGCATCTCAGGTTACAAAATCAACATTCATAAATCAGTAGCCTTTATATATACCAACAGTAGTCAAGTTGAAAAAACAGCTAAGGACTCTATTCCGTTCATAGAAGTGCCAAAGATGATGAAATATTTGGGAGTTTATCTAACAAAGGATGTGAAAGATCTCTATAAAAAATTCTTATTGTATGTATTTGTTTATCAAATTGTGTGCTATGGTACTATAATTAACAATAATTTATAATTGTATGATTATAATTTATAGTTTATAATTATTAACAATTTATAATTTTAATAGCTAGAAGTATGAATTCTGAAAGTTCCCAACACAAAGAAATTAATTTTTTGAGATGATGGATATGCTACTTACTGTGATTTAATCATTACATATTGCATGTGTATATCAAAATATCACCTTGTACCCCATAACTATATTAAATACAGCTATCTAATATAATGTATCAATTAAAAATAACAATAGAACAAAAAAAAAAAAAGAATTTTGTGTTAAGCAAGAGAAAACAACTTCTGACCAAAAGCTAAGAGCTTTTCCTAGAGACATTGTGAAGTCCTAAACCAGTGGTTTGAATTGTACAAGGAGCTCTTTTTGTTTATTTCCTAGACCTCAGTTCTCTTCTCAGGTTGAGATTTGAAAGCCAGGAACTTCTCTGATAAGTAAATGTATACTGAAAGCATCTTGAAAATATTTACAAGTAAAAATAACTGCTGAAGTCATTTTTTACAAAATAGAGCCGAACTCAAAGTATATTTGGTATGTAGTTCTTTTATGCCACTATCTTTACTACATTTAAGGAATGTTACGGAAAAGATAAGATTTTATCCAATATTTTCATTAGATGCATAGCTCACCAACCAAGATTTTTTTGTCGTTACCCTTCACATGTGCCTCGGAACATGCATATAATAAAGTAATAAGATCAGACGAAAAACAAGGAGTCAAATAAATACTCTAAGAATAGCATTTAAAAGCTCTGTTGGGTAGGAAAGTCCAGCATTAAAAAAATCCATATTTTACACAATATTAAAACAAGAAATCTCAAATGATAGTTGCTTAAAATGTCTGCACTTATATAGTATTCAGAAGGGGCACCCCTACTGTTTTCCATTCAGATGAATGGGAAGAACATAGGTAAATTACCACCTGTGATGCATGGCAGTGGACATTGTACCCAGCTGTCACTGTGGCCCTGTAATTCTGCAAGTATCTTTTCACTATTATACAATTAGAAGGACCTGTCTTTTTTCCGCGAGGCAATGTTTTTGTTGGTGTCAAGAGCCACCGAACTGGGGGAGGAGAGCAAGATGGTGGCGGAGTAACAGCTTCCTTGCATCTGGGCACCATGAGTCTGGGGAGATAGGACTCCAGGCATCTCTGGTTGGTGGGATCTGCCTATCATCACCCCTGTGAGGATACAGAGAGTCAGTGAGAGACTTCTGGACCCCAAGAGGAGGACTAAAACAGTGGAAAACCTGCAAGTGGTTGCATGTGTTCAATCGGTCTAAACCTGCCCACAACCGTAAGTTCAGTAGCAGCGAGACTGCAAACCAGAAAGGTCTTACCTATGAACTGTTTTGGTGTCTTTGGACTTGGCACTCAGTTGAACTGCCTTGGGGAGAGCCTAAGCAGGAATGCGGAGAACTTTGACCATTGTCTAGGGCCCCAGTCTGAGCCACTAAGCCAGACGGAGCTAATAGTGTTTGGCTGTGGGCCACAGGGAGCCATTGTGAGTGATTTGCCAAGCAAGCTCCGCCCTCAGGGTCGCAGAGCTAGAATCGGGTGGGAGCTGGTGACCCGATTGGTGGAGGTGGGGTACTGTCTCTGATCAGGTTAGCAAAGAGCTGCTGACCTCAAGGGAACTACCCAAATGGGCACCCCCAGAAGGTGGTTTCCTTTTTTTAAGGTTCTGTCAAAGTACCCTACTGTACACCTATATTGCTCTGTCTCCCTCTTTATGTGCCTCTCTTCTTTTTCTCAATATTCCTTTTACCCACCACCACCCCCGCCTAAGGGTGGGGTCTGAGCCGCCTTGCAGCCCTAACCCTCAGGGGCAGAGTGAGACTGGTTTTGGCACACTGGGTAAGTGGATAGCCACTTCAGCAGTGATTCCAGCGACAAGCACCTTCCTGAAAAAGCTTCTGCTCAGCAAGTTTACAAGTTCAAAGTGCCTTTTAAGTTGGCTGAAGAGAGATCTAGGGTGTCTACCTGCTGGGGTTTGAGAAATCAGCAGCCTCCAGTCGTATCAGAACTGTGATTAACATCTCATACCCCAGAAGACCACATGTTGCCCAGACAATATTCAACAACATATACATACTGCTTTGTTTTTGGTTGTGTTTTTTTTTTTTTAATTTGGTTGTTTTCTTGTTTATTTTGATGTTGTTTTGTTTTTTAATTTCAACCTTTTCCGTACAGATCTTTTTTCTTTCTCAATTTTTCTAGTTTAATTATAATTTCCCATTGCTGCCTTTTTTAATAACTAGAACTTCATTTTTGCTAGTGTTTCTACCGCTATTATTTGGTTTTTCACCCAATATTATCCCATAAAGTTTTCTGTTTGCTTGTTTTGGTTTGATTTATAGCATTTTTGTCTTTCCTCACTACTTGGTGGAGGTGGGGTACTGTCTCTGATCAGGTTAGCAAAGAGCTGCTGACCTCAAGGGAACTACCCAAATGGGCACCCCCAGAAGGTAGTTTCCTTTTTTTAAGGTTCTGTCAAAGTACCCTACTGTACACCTATATTGCTCTGTCTCCCTCTTTATGTGCCTCTCTTCTTTTTCTCAATATTCCTTTTACCCACCCCCTCTCCTTTCTCTATTTTTTTTTTTTCTTTTCACTCAGTCCTCCTTTCTTTCATCCCTTTCTTGATCTTCAACCTTCTCACCCTTCTGGTCCTGTACCAAAAGGACTCATCGAACCCTTAGTCCACAGGCATGGGAACTTAAAGAGCAAGAGGAAGTGAAAGGAAAATTAGGGCAAGGAAACAGATAAAAGAAATCACTCATGAAGAAGAATCAGCAGAAAACTCCAGGCAACATGAAGAACCAGTCCAGAACAACCCCGCCAAGGGACCATGAGGTAGCTACTGCAGAGTATTCCACCTATAAAGAAATGTTAGGAATGAAAGAAAGGGAATTTAGAATACACATGATGAAAACAATGAAAGAAATGATGGAAACAATGAAGGAAACTGCTAATAAAGTGGAAAATAACCAAAAAGAAATCCAAAAACAGAATCAGATAAGAGATGAACTATATGAAGAATATAAAAAAGATATAGCAGAGCTGAAGGAACTGAAACAGTCAATTAGGGAACTTAAAGATGCAATGGAAAGTATCAGCAACAGGTTAGACCACGCAGAAGAAAGAATTTCAGAGGTAGAAGACAAAGTTCTTGAGATAACTCAGATAGTAAAAGAGGCAGAAAAGAAGAGAGAGAAAGCAGAACGTTCACTGTCAGAATTATGGGACTATATGAAGCGTTCCAACATACGAGTTATAGGAATCCCAGAAGGGGAAGAAGAATGCCCCAGAGGAATGGAAGCCATACTAGAGAATATTATAAAAGAAAATTTCCCAAACATCACCAAAGATTCTGACACACTGCTTTCGGAGGGATATCGATCCCCATGTCGCCTCAACTCTAACCAAGCTTCTCCAAGACACATTGTGATGAACCTGTCCAAAGTCAAGACAAAAGAAAAGATTCTGCAAGCTGCCAGGAGTAAGCACCTGTTGACCTACAGGGGCAAATCCATCAGAGTGACCGCAGACTTCTCTAATGAAACTTTCCAAGCAAGAAGACAATGGTCATCTACCTTTAATCTACTTAAACAGAACAATTTCCAGCCCAGATTTCTGTACCCTGCTAAGCTGAGCTTAAAAATTGACGGAGAAATCAAATCATTTACGGATATACAAACATTGAGAAAATTCGCCACAACAAGACCAGCTCTATAGGAAATACTTCAACCTGTTCTGCACACTGACCACCACAATGGATCAGCAGCAAAGTAAGAACTCAGAAATTAAAGGACAGAACCTAACCTCCACACTGATGCAAAAGATAAAACTAAGCAATGCACTCTCACCAAATAAGACGAATAGAATACTACCACACTTATCAATTATCTCAATAAATGTTAATGGCTTGAATTCCCCACTGAAGAGACATAGATTGGCTGACTGGATTAAAAAACACAAGCCATCCATTTGCTGTATGCAAGAAACACACCTGGCTTCAAAAGACAAATTAAGGCTCAGAGTCAAGGGTTGGAAAACAATTTTTCAGGCAAACGGAATTCAGAAGAAAAGAGGAGTTGAAATCTTCTTTTCAGATACATGTGGATATAAAGCAACTAAAGTCAAAAAAGACAAAGATGGTGACTTTATATTGGGCAAGGGAAAAATACAACAAGAAGACGTTTCAATTCTAAATATTTATGCACCCAATTTAAATGCTCCCAGATTCTTGAAACAGACCTTACTCAGACTGAGCAATATGATATCTGATAATACCATCATAACAGGGGACTTTAACACTCCTCTTACAGAGCTGGACAGATCCTCTAAACAGAAATTAAACAAAGATATAAGAGATTTAAATGAGACCCTAGAACAACTGCGCTTGATGGATGCATATAGAACACTCCATCCCAAAGATAAAGGATATACATTCTTCTCATCACCCAACATTCTCCAAAATTGATGATATCCTGGGACACAAAACAAATATCAACAGAATCAAAAGAATTGAAATTTTACCTTGTATCTTCTCAGACAATAAAGCACCAAAGGTGGAACTCAACTCTAACAAAAACGCTTGACCCCACACAAAGGCATGGAAATTAAACAATCTTCTGTTGAATAACAGATGGGTGCAGGAAGAAATATAACAGGAAATCATTAACTTCCTTGAGCATAACAACAATGAAGACACAAGCTACCAAAACCTGTGGGATACTGTAAAAGCAGTTTTGAGAGGAAAATTCATCACTTTAGATGCCTACATTCGAAAAACACAAAGAGAGCGCATCAACAATCTCACAAGAGAACTTAGGGAATTGGAAAATGAAGAATAATATAAGCCTAAACTCAGTAGAAGAAAAGAAATATCCAAAATCAAATCAGAGATCAATGAAATTGAAAACAAAAGAATCATTCAGAAAGTTAATGAAACAAGAATTTGGTTTTTTGAAAAAATAAATAAAATAGATAAACCATTGGCCAGACTAACGAGGAATAGAAAAGTAAAATCTCTAGTAACCTCAATCAGAAATGATAAAGGGGAAATAACAACTGATCCCACAGAGATACAAGAGATCCTCTCTGAATACTACCACAAACTCTATGCCCAGAAATTTGACAATGTGAAGGAAATGGATCAATATTTGGAATCACACCCTCTCCCTAGACTTACCCAGGAAGAAATAGAGCTCCTGAACAGACCAATTTCAAGCACTGAGATCAAAGAAACAATAAAAAATCTTCCAACCAAAAAATGCCCTGGTCCAGATGGCTTCACTCCAGAATTCTATCAAACCTTCAAGGAAGAGCTTATTCCTGTACTGCAGAAATTATTCCAAAAAATTGAGGAAGAAGGGATCCTCCCCAACACATTCTATGAAGCAAACATCACCCTGATACCAAAACCAGGAAAAGACCCAAACAAAAAGGAGAGATTCAGACCAATCTCACTCATGAATATAGATGCAAAAATTCTCAACAAAATCCTAGCCAATAGATTTCAGCTTATCATCAAAAAAGTCATTCATCATGATCAAGTAGGCTTCATCCCAGGGATGCAAGGCTGGTTTAACATACGCAAGTCCATAAACGTTATCCACCATATTAACAGAGGCAAAAATAAAGATCAGATGATCCTCTCAATAGATGCAGAAAAAGCATTTGATAAAATCCAGCATCCTTTTCTAATTAGAACACTGAAGACTATAGGCATAGGTGGCACATTTCTAAAACTGATTGAAGCTATCTATGACAAACCCACATCTAATATTTTACTGAATGGAGTAAAACTGAAAGCTTTTCCTCTTAGAACTGGAAGCAGACAAGGTTGTCGTCTGTCACCTTTACTATTCAACATAGTGCTGGAAGTTCTAGCCAATACAATTAGGCAAGACAAGGAAATAAAGGGAATCCAAATGGGAGCAGAGGAGGTCAAACTCTCCCTCTTTGCTGACGACATGATCTTATACTTAGAGAACCCCAAAGATTCAACCACAAGATTCTAGAAGTCATCAAAAAATACAGTAATGTTTCAGGACATAAAATCAATGTTCACAAGTCAGTAGCCTTTGTATACACCAATAACAGTCAAGATGAGAAGCTAATTAAGGACACAACTCCCTTTACCATAGTTTCAAAGAAAATTAAATACCAAGAATATACCTAACGAAGGAGGTGAAGGACCTCTATAAAGAAAATTATGAAATCCTCAGAAAAGAAATAGCAGAGGATATTAACAAATGGAAGAACATACCATGCTCATGTTAAAATGTCTATACTTCCCAAAGCAATCTACCTATTCAATGCCACTCCTATCAAAATACCAACATCGTACTTTCAAGATTTGGAGAAAATGATTCTGCATTTTGTATGGAACTGGAAAAAACCCCGTGTAGCTAAGGCAGTTCTTAGTAATAAAAATAAAGCTGGAGGCATCAGCATACCAGATTTTAGTCTGTACTACAAAGCCATAGTGCTCAAGACAGCATGGTACTGGCACAAAAACAGAGACATAGACACTTGGAATCGAATTGAAAACCAAGAAATGAAACTAACATCTTACAACCACCTAATCTTCGATAAACCAAACAAGAACATACCTTGGGGGAAAGACTCCCTATTCAATAAATGGTGTTGGGAGAACTGGATGTCTACATGTAAAAGACTGAAACTGGACCCACACCTTTCCCCACTCACAAAAATTGATTCAAAATGGATAAAGGACTTAAATTTAAGGCATGAAACAATAAAAATCCTTAAAGAAAGCATAGGAAAAACACTGGAAGATATTGGCCTGGGGAAAGACTTCATGAAGAAGACTGCCATGGCAATTGCAACAACAACAAAAATAAACAAATGGGACTTCATTAAACTGAAAAGCTTCTGTACAGCTAAGGAGACAATAACCAAAGCAAAGAGACAACCTACACAATGGGAAAGGATATTTGCATATTTTCAAACAAAAGCTTGATAACGAGGATCTATAGAGAACTCAAATTAATCCACATGAAAAAAGCCAACAATCCCTTATATCAATGGGCAAGAGACATGAATAGAACTTTCTCTAAAGATGACAGACGAATGGCTATCAAACACATGAAAAAATGTTCATCATCTCTATATATTAGAGAAATGCAAATCAAAACAACCCTGAGATATCATCTAACCCCAGTGAGAATGGCCCACATCACAAAATCTCAAAACTGCAGATGCTGGCGTGGATGTGGAGAGAAGGGAACACTTTTACACTGCTGGTGGGACTGCAAACTAGTACAACCTTTCTGGAAGGAAGTATGGAGAAACCTCAAAGCACTCAAGCTAGACCTCCCATTTGATCCTGCAGTCCCATTACTGGGCATCTACCCAGAAGGAAAGAAATCCTTTTGTCATAAGGACACTTGTACTAGACTGTTTATTGCAGCTCAATTTACAATCGCCAAAATGTGGAAACAGCCTAAATGCCCACCAACCCAGGAATGGATTAATTAGCTGTGGTATATGTGTACCATGGAATACTATTCGGCTATTAAAAAAAATGGAGATTTTACATCCTTCATATTAACCTGGATGGAAGTGGAAGACATTATTCTTAGTAAAGCATCACAAGAATGGAGAAGCATGAATCCTATGTACTCGATTTTGATATGAGGACAATTAATGACAATTAAGGTTATGGGGGGGGAGGAAAAGCAGAAAGAGGTACGGAGGGAGGGCGGTGGGGCCTTGGTGTGTGTCACACTTTATGGGGGCAAGACATGATTGCAAGAGGGACTTTACCTAAGAATTGCAATCAGTGTAACCTGGCTTATTGTACCCTCAATGAATCCCCAACAATAAAAAAAATAATAATAATAATTTAAAAAAAAGCCACTGAACTATCTCTACTTGTATCTGAGTTGAATATAACCAGTACATTATAGAGGACTTGTTTTGTTTTCAAAATTATGTTTGGGTCCCTTGAGAAATTTCTATCATAATAAGAAAACTTTTCTTACTCCAATAATGTTTTATTTTTTTGAGATAGAGCCTCAAGCTGTTGACCTAGTTAGAGTGCTGTAGCATCATAGCTCACAGCAACCTCAAACTCTTGGGCTTAAATGATTCTCTTATCTCAGCCTCCCAAGTAACTGGGACTACAGGCACCCACCACAATGCCTGGCTATTTTTTGGTTGCAGTTGTCATTGTTGTTTGGCAGGCCCGGGCTGGATTCGAACCTGCCAGCTCTGGGGTATGTGGCTTGCACCCTAGCCACTGAGCTACAGGCACCGAGCCATACTCCAGATATCTTTTAATAAATTAAAAATATTTTTATATGTTGTTTAATAAAATAACTCTTTCCCAGTGATCAATTCTTTAGGACTTATTTAATGTTTTAATTTTCACAAGAGATAAAGTGTGTAGTAATTTAATACGTATAATTTCAATAAAATATAAAAGCTTTGACAACTGTTATACTATTTTGCATGGAGAAAGAAATTGTGGTCTTAGATGGAAGTTGTCTTATTCTTAATTCACCTACACTTGTTTGAAGAAACATGGAGGAGATGTTTATCATTAAAAAATATATTAAATACACATTTCTATATCCAAAACCTTCGATTTTAAACTTAAATATTTAATTTACTAACTTCTGTTTTACCCTATAATCTATCTGAAACTTAAATCCTGTGTAAACCATGAAAAGATAAAATACCATACACTGAAATAAATTCTTAATTAATATTAAAAAATCAAACAACTTCGAAAATGTTTTTGTGTTACCATTTTGTACCCTAGTTCTCTAAAGATTTCAAACTATTCAAAAGTTAAGCATTTAAATTAACTTTAACTTCATGATTTTTTAACCTTAAGTTTAACTCTAAGAGAGTTTGCCTTCATGGTAATACATGGGGTGTCCATAAAGTTCATGTGCAATTTAAAATAGTTTAACATTAAAATTTTTAAAATAAATATTTAAAGTAAAATATTAAAATTTTTATTTAAAATAAAATATTTAAAGTATTTATTTAAAATAAAATATTTAAAGTAAAATATTAAACTATTTTAAATTGCACATGGATTTTTATGGACATTATATAATGAAAAAGATTGATTTAAAAACACTTGAAAATGACAATATTTTTCATTTCTGTGAAAAAGTAAATCAAGTTATGCTTCAAAATCTCTGAATTAAATATAATAATCTCTGAATTAAATATATTAATTATAATATAATAATAATTATCTCTGAATTAAATATAAATTTATTTGGATTTTTATCTCAATTTAGAATATGTGCATATATGGAAAGAGTGATAAACTAGCATAGTATTTTCTCTAAGAAACGAGATACCCCAAAGTATATAACAACGCCGATACGCATTGCAAATACTGTCATAATAAAACAAATATGCTTCTGAATTTATAGAAGTGTTCTTATCGAAAAGAAAAACCAGGATTTTGACTAGGAAAGAAAACACTTGCCTTCCTAGAGAAAACCAAAAACACGACATAATAATGCCCCCTATTGTTTAAGATGAGGTATGCATTTAGAAATAGTTCCCAAGCTGTATACAAAAAAATGGACATTTCGGTAACTTGAGATGACTTTCAGAGTAGATAGAAACATTTTTTTTTAAAAAAAAAACTGTGCTCTTAAGAAAACACTTGCAAAGAGTTTATAACTCGAATAATTTGCCCATATGAAGGAAAAATTCTAAGAGCACCAGAAAATACAAATTAAAAATCAATTTGTGACAATAACAGTAAACTTATTTTATAGCCTATTTTAATTAACATGCTTAATTTGTTATTTCACTAAAATAATGACCCTAATGAACACCATATCTGCCCCCTCCCAAGGACCATATAAAAATAGTCAAAAATAGTCTGTGTGAAAGAGGAAGGTGTGATAAACTGGCCACACGATGGCAACATTGGACCATATACATGCAAATAAGCCAGCATTTGACAGTGGAAATGCCCTAGGGCTAAGGCAATTGCTTAAAATATGAAATTTTAAAAGGCCCTTTTGCTTTAGTAAAGTAAATACGACTTAATACCCTACCAGGTATCTCCATTCTAATATGTATGAATAAATATACCCCCGTTATAAATTTTATTTTGTGGCTGAGTATGTCATTTTCTACATGTAATCTATTTTTGTACATTACATACTTTATTTCAACCTTTCAAAATAGTCTATTAAGTTCAAATTTTCCACATATGAAGGATTTGTTGACCCTCTCCCTTGGAATAGTTATGTGTTAGTGAATACTGTGTGATAAAGCTGTACTATCTCCTTAACATAGTCCTAATCTATGCCTCCTTCTCCAACCGCTCCCCAAAACCCCTTCCTGGTGGGAGAATCCTACTGAACACTTTCTGGACTCCAGAACTCCTCCTGACACCCAAACTGCAAATAGCCCCAGGGTTCTAGGAAATCCCATTATGTTTTAGCGGAAATGCTTAGAATGGGGAAATAAAACTTTCCATTCTCCTGACACCTGGGCCCAAAGTGGTATTCTAAGAGATTCTTCAATTGTCTATGATATTTTGGGCAATTAAACAATCAAGTCCACAACATTTAAAAGAAACAGAAGCAGGCTCAGTCCCTGTGGCTCAAGCAGCTAAGGTGCTGATACTGGAATTTCAGGTTCTTGGTCTCGTGATTTGAAGAATAAATCCACCGACCACAAATCAGTGGTAAGACAGAATTTATTTACAGAAAAGAATACGAAAACACTAAAGCTCCCGGAGAGAAAACCCAAGTCAGAGAGAAAAGCTCTCTTTGTCTCTCTGGTCTCTCTTAGTCTAGCTGTATATATAGGTGTGGACACAGTCTTCCACTGGGGCACGGTGAACGAATGTATTAATGAATGGACACAGTCCATTCACAGAATTGAGGCCTAGGAAACTTACATGAAATTGACCTAGGCATAGGAAATCAGGGTTCCATTTTCAGTCAAAAGTGTAAAGGGAAGGAGACACTGGAGGCTCCAGTGTCTCCCCACCAATTGTTCTGCTCCTTTGGCTATTGGAGCCTCTGGTGGGGGTGGGTGGGGTGGGGTGGCCCACCCCCTTGCCTACCCTCCAACCCGCTGGTTCCTTTGCTGGCTGCTGCTGCACCAAAACCGCCAAGGCAGAGGCGGCGGGTTCTCTAGCTCAGCTTGGCTGAGCTAGCTGGGGCACCACTGCGCCACCTGTCCTGTATCAGCACTAGCCACATACACCTGAGCCTGTGGGTTGGAATCCAGCCCGGGCCCATCAAACAACAATGACTGCAACCAAAAAATAGCTGGGCGTTGTTTCAGGCACCTGTAGTCCCAAGCTACTTGGGAGGCGGAGGCAGGAGAATCACTTAAGCCCAGGAGTTGGAGGTTGCTGTGAGCTGTGATGCCACAGCACTCTACCCAAGGCAACAGCTTGAGGATCTGTCTCAAAAAAAGAAACAAACAAACAAAAGCAAATACATGTATTAGATTAATTACTATGATAAAGATAAATGCATGTGGCATACTTTTCCACCACATAAATCTCTTCAATTCATATATTTAACTTCATAGGTAGTGAGCATTAAACTATCTACTTTCTGAAGTATTCTAGTATACAGTCTAGTTGTTAATTTATAGGGCAATAAGAGTGGTAACCTCTCTAGTCATTATCATATAGCCCAAAGATTCTTCTTAGAAATGAACTAACATTATTGTATCAAAAAGCAGGGCACACCCCTCACAGATGGGGACCTAGCATCATTAAGAAGAGCCAGGTAAGAAAAACCCAACACTATTGGAGAAAAATATAAATGCCACATTCCACAAATTGACCAACGGCAACATTTTGACTTTTAAAAAGTCCCATGACTCAAAAATTAATTGATAAGCAATGTATGTTAAACACATATGCGTGTGTGTTTATATACATATATATGTAAATCAGTACTAAATTACAGTTTGCAAGACAAATTAATACTGGCTCAAGAGGATGGTAAAAATATGTTTCCCAAGGAAATCAATTAGATATGAAATACTTATCATTAGTCACATAAGAAGTAACTTAGGTTAGGTTAAATGCAAACATCACAACCAAATATACTATGCACATACACACATACATGTATATGAGATTACAAAACAAAGATGAAAGAAATCATACTGAATTATTCATAAACATTTTTGTACTAAGATTCGACTTGTATTCAAGATCTCCAAACCTGTATACCCCAGAAAACAAATGGAGCTAACATAGTACACTAAACATAATAGAAAACCATTATATATATTTATAAAGTGAAAATATTTTCTTGTTCCACTAATTTTGCATAATATTACTATAAATACATTTATTTCATGAAAAAATATGAGACATTAATAATTTTTAATGGTAATTAATTAAATGTTCCTTTACTTTAGAGGTAACTAAAAATTTTAGGGTGCTTGACCACAGATCAATGATTTGTGGAAATATTGGTAACCGTAATTTGCATGCAGGAGAACTGAAATGTAATGAAGCTAAGGATTGGCTCAGCACCTGTAGCACAGTGGTTATGACACTGGCCAAAAACACCCAGGCTGGTGGGTTCAAACCCAGCCCGGGCCAGCTAAACGACAATGACAACTGCAACAAAAAAATAGCTGAGCATTGTGGCAGGCGCCTGTAGTCCCAGCTACTCAAGAGGCTGAGGCAAGAGAATTGTTTAAGCCCAAGAGTTTGAGGTTGCTGTGAGCTGTGATGCCATAGCACTCTACAGAGGGCAACATAGTAAGACTCTGTCTCAAAAAAAAAAAAAAAAAGCAGCAGCAGCTAAGGATTAAGTTTTGTGCTGCTGACACATGTAGGAAGAAGGGGGGGAAGGGTCATAAACATTTTGGACAGGGAAATTATGTCCTTTGACAGTAAGAAGCACACACACTAAACACTGGCATTCCCATCACTTACTAATATTATACATCAAAATAATTATCTATAAAATTATAATTTACCATATAACTATGATAAATAAAATGTATATTAGCAAAATTATAATTTTTATTTTCTATTATTTACATCTTATTAAAATAACTGTATCTTAAATGTTATTCCATAAAACTTCTCTGAAATATTGAACCAAATAATAATAAATTTCTGTCCCCACTAGGTGGCTCTGTTATGAAAGTTTCTCCCCTTAATTTAAAAAATATTGCTATTAAATAGTTTTCTTTTAAATTTTAGTGGTACTATTTACTAAATATGCATTTGTATTGTACTAGAAACTGGGCTAAATGCTTTACATCTTAATAGCTTATATCAGCATATGATATGAAAAATCAAAAATAAATAAATAATTATTTATCTTAGTGTAATGAATATCAATTAACTGTTCTTAGCAACTATTTAACATTATGGAACCAAACTTTTGCCCTATTTATAATTCCATTAAGATAACTTCAGCCTTGAAATGTTTCACCACAAAAAAAATAATGTTAAGTGAGGTGATGGATATGTTAATTAGTTTGATTTTATAATTCCACATTGTATCCATATATCAAAACATAACATACTCCATAAGGAAATATAATTATGACTTGCCAATAGAAAATAAAATGAATGTTTAAAAGAGATGATACGCTATTGCTTTTTTTTTATTTTTTTTATTAAATCATAACTGTATACATTGATATAATCATGGGGTATCATACACTCGCTTCATAAACCATTTGACACATTTTTATCACAGTGGTTAACATAGCCTTTCTGGCGTTATCTCAGTTACTGTGCCAAAACATTTACATTCTACATTTACCAAGTTTCTCAAATACCCCTGTAATATGCACCACAGGTGTGATCCCACCGATCCCCCTCCCTCTACCCACTCCCCTCCCTTTCCCATTTCCCCCTATTGTTAAGTTGTAGCTGGGTTATAGCTTTCATGTGAGAGTCCCAAATTAGTTTCATAGTAGGGCTGTGTACATTGGGTACTTTTTCTTCCATTCTTGAGATACTTTACTAAGAAGAATGTGTTCCAGCTCCATCCATGTAAACATGAAAGAGGTAAAGTCTCCATCTTTCTTTAAGGCTGCATAGTATTCCATGGTATACATATACCACAATTTATTAATCCATTCGTGGATCGATGGGCACTTGGGCTTTTTCCATGACTTAGCTATTATGAATTGGGCTGCAATAAACATTCTGGTACAAATATCTTTGTTATGTTGTGATTTTTGGTCTTCTGGGTATATGCCCAGCAGAGGAATTACAGGATTGAATGGCAGATCTATTTTTAGATCTCTGAGTGTTCTCCATATATCTTTCCAAAAGGAATGTATTAATTTGCATTCCCACCAGCAGTGCAGAAGTGTTCCCTTTTCTCCGCATCCACGCCAACATCTCTGGTCTTGAGATTTTGTGATATAGGCTAGTCTCATTGGAGTTAGATGATATCTCAAAGTAGTTTTGATTTGCATTTCTCTGATGATTAAAGATGATGAGCATTTTTTCATATGTCTGAAGGCCGTGCGCCTGTCTTCTTCAGAGAAGTTTCTCTTCAAATCCCTTGCCCAGCCTGCGATGGGATCCCTTGTTTTTTTCTTGCTGATGCGTTTGAGTTCTCTGTGGATTCTGGTTATTAAACCTTTGTCAGAGATATACCCTGCAAATATCTTCTCCCATTCTGAGGGCTGTCTGCTTGCTCTGCTTACTGTGTTCTTAGCTGTGCAGAAGCTTTTTAGTTTGATCAAGTCCCAGTAGTGTATTTTTGAAGCTGCTTCAATTGCCCGGGGGGTTCTCCTCATGAAATACTCACCCAGACCAATTTCTTCAAGGGTTTTCCCTGCATTCTCCTCTAGTATTTTTATAGTTTCTTGTCTTAAGTTTAAATCTTTAATCCAATGAGAGTCTATCTTAGTTAATGGTGAAAGGTGTGGGTCCAATTTCAGTCTTCTGCAGGTTGCCAGCCAGTTCACCCAGCACCATTTGTTAAATAGGGAATCTTTTCCCCACTGAATGTTTTTAATTGGCTTGTCAAAAATCAAATAGCGGTAAGTAGCTGGATTCATCTCTTGGTTCTCGATTCTGTTCCAGATATCTACTTCTCTGTTTTTGTGCCAATACCATGCTGTTTTGATCACTATTGATTTGTAGTAAAGTCTGAGGTCTGGTAGTGTGATTCCTCCTGTTTTGTTTTTATTTCTGAGTAATGTCTTGGCTATTTGAGGTTTTTTCTGATTCCATATAAAACGAAGTAATGTTTTTTCAAGATCTTTAAAATATGACAGTGGAGTTTTAATAGGGAGTGCGTTGAAATTATATATTGCTTTGGGTAGTATGGACATTTTGATAATGTTGATTCTTCCCAGCCATGAGCATGGTATGTTTTTCCATTTGTTAACATTTTCAGCTATTTCTTTTCTTAGAGTTTCATAGTTCTCTTTATAGAGATCTTTCACGTCTTTTGTTAGGTAAATTCCCAAATATTTCATCTTCTTTGGTACTACTGTGAATGGGATAAAGTCCTTAACTGCTTTTTCAATTTGACTGTTGTTGGTGTATATAAAGGCTACCGATTTATGAATGTTGATTTTGTAACCTGAGACGCTGCTGTATTCCTTGATCACTTCTAGGAGTTTTGTAGTAGAGTCCCTAGTGTTTTCCAGATACACAATCATATCATCTGTGAAGAGCGAGAGTTTGATCTCTTCTGACCCTACATGGATACCCTTGATCGCCTTTTCTTCCCTAATTGCGGTGGCTAAAACTTCCATTACAATGTTGAAAAGCAATGGAGACAATGGGCAGCCTTGTCTGGTTCCTGATCTGAGTGGAAATGATTCCAATTTAACTCCATTCAATATGATATTGGCTGTGGGTTTGCTGTAGATAGCCTCTATCAGTTTAAGAAAAGTCCCTTCTAGACCAATTTTCTTGAGTGTTCTGATCATGAAGGGATGCTGGATATTATCAAAAGCTTTTTCTGCATCAATTGAGAGAATCATATGGTCTTTGTTTTTTAATTTGTTTATGTGCTGAATTACATTTATAGATTTACGTATATTGAACCAGCCTTGAGACCCTGGGATAAAACCAACTTGGTCATGATGTATAATTTGTTTGATGTGTTGCTGGATTCTGTTTGTTAGGATCTTGTTGAATATTTTTGCATCTATATTCATTAGTGATATTGGTCTATAATTTTCTTTTCTTGTTGGGTCTTTCCTGGTTTGGGGATCAGGTTGATGTTTGCTTCATAGAACGTGTTGGGTAGTCTTCCTTCTTTTTCTACATTTTGGAACAGGTTGAGTAATATAGGTACTAATTCCTCTTTAAAGGTTTGGTAGAATTCTGACGTGAAACCATCTGGTCCCGGGCTTTTCTTTTTAGGGAGGTTTTATATAGTTGATGCTATTTCTGAACTTGATATGGGTCTGTTCAACATTTCCACTTGATTCTGGTTAAGTCTTGGAAGGTGGCGTGCTTCCAAGTATCGGTCTATTTCCTTCAGATTTTCATATTTCTGAGAATAAAGTTTCTTGTAATATTCATTAAGGATTTTTTGGATTTCTGATGAGTCTGTGGTTATTTTGTCTTTGTTGTTTCTGATTGATGATATTAGAGATTTTACTCTTTTTTTCCTGATTAGGTTGGCCAGAGGTTTATCTATTTTATTGACCTTTTCAAAAAACCAGCTTTTTGATTTATTGATCTGTTGTATTATTCTTTTGTTTTCAATTTCATTTATTTCTGCTCTAATTTTGGTTATTTCTTTTCTTCTACTGGGTTTGGGGTTGGAATGTTCTTCCTTTTCCAGTTGCGTGAGATGTCCCATTAAGTTGTTAACTTCCTCTCTTTCCGTTCTCTTGAGGAAGGCTTGCAGTGCTATAAATTTCCCTCTTAGAACTGCCTTTGCGGTGTCCCAGAGGTTCTGATAGTTTGTGTCTTCATTGTCGTTTTATTCCAAAAAATTGGTGATTTCTTTCTTAATCTCATCTCTGACCCAGCTATCATTCAGCATAAGGTTATTTAACTTCCATGTTTTTGTATGGGTATGCAGATTCCTGTTGTTACTCAATTCAAGTTTTATTCCATGATGGTCCGAGAAGATGCATGGAATAATTTCTATTCCTTTAAATTTACTGAGGTTAGACTTGTGACCTAAAATGTGGTCAATTTTGGAGTAAGTTCCGTGGGCTGATGAGAAGTATGTGTATTCATTTTTGTTGGGATGAAATGTTCTGTAGATGTCTGCTAAATCTAAATATTGGATGGTTAGGTTTAAATCTAAGATTTCTTTGCTCAGCTTCTTTCTGGAGGATCGATCCAACACTGCCAAGGGAGTGTTGAAATCTCCAACGATTATGGAGCTGGAGGAAATCAAGTTACTCATGTCTGTTAGAGTTTCTCTTATAAATTGAGGTGCATTCTGGTTGGGTGCATAGATATTAATAATTGAGATCTCATTATATTGAGTATTACCCTTAACAAATATGAAGTGACCATTCTTGTCCTTCCTTACTTTTGATGGTTTAAAGCCTACTGTATCTGCAAATAAAATTGCAACACCTGCTTTTTTCTGATTACCATTTGCCTAAAATATGGATGACCATCCTTTCACCCTGAGTCTGTATTTGTCTTTTAAGTTGAGATGTGACTCTTGTATGCAACAAATATCTGGCTTGAGTTTTTGTATCCAGTCAGCTAACCTATACCTCTTCAGAGGACAGTTTAAACCATTCACATTGATGGACAGTATTGATAAGTCTGGTGGAATTTTGGGTATCGAGTTTTTCAAAGGTCCAGTGGACATTTTTAATCTTTCGCCAGTGTGGAAGTTGGAGTTTGATCCGAAGTTTCTGAGTGAGTTTACTTTTGTGGTATAGGATTGGGTTGGTCATTGTGGAGGATAGGTCTGAGAATATCCTGAAGAGCTGGTTTACTTATGGCAAATTTTTTCAACATATGAATGTCATTGAAGCATTTAATTTCTCCATCATAGATGAAACTCAGTTTAGCTGGATACAAGATCCTGGGTTGAAAGTTTTTTTGCTTTAGGAGATTAAAATTTGATGACCAGCCTCTTCTGGCTTGAAAAGTTTCAGCAGAGAGATCTGCAGTTATTCTAATATTCTTACCTTTGTACGTTATAGTTTTCTTTCGCCGGGCTGCTTTGAGAATCTTCTCTTTCATGTTAACTTTAGTGAAGCTAATTATGATATGTCTGGGGGATGACGTATTGGGGTTGAATCGTGCTGGGGTTCTGAAGCTGTCTGCTATCTGAATTTCAGATTCTCTAGGCATGTCTGGAAAATTTTATTTCATAATTTCATGCAGAAGGGCCTCTGTGCCCTTGGAGGCCACATCATCGTTCTCAGAAATTCCTATAATCCTTATGTTGCTTTTTTTCGAATTATCTGAGAGTTCTCTGAGTGAGTGATCCGTTTTTGCTCTCCCTCTTTGAGAGATTGGGAGCGTTCGAAGACTTTATCTTCAATGTCAGAAATCCTTTCTTCTGCTTGCTCCATTCTGTTACTGAGGGATTCTACTGTATTTTTCATATCTTTGAGGGCTGTAAGTTCTTGCTTCAGTGTGTCTAAGTCTTTGGTGGTTTTGTCTTTAAATTCGTTAAATTCTTGAGACAATTTTTGAATTTCTCCTCAGATTCCTAATTCCATTTTATTAATCTTGTCTGCCATCCAAATTCTGAATTCGATTTCTGACATCTCAGCCAGTTGTTTATGAATGGGATCTTCAATCACATCTGCCGTATCTTTTCTTGGGGGGGGTTGATCTATTCTGGTTATTCATGTTACCAGAGTTTTTCCGCTGATTCCGCCCCATGGTTATTTTACTCCCTTTGGTTTTTCCCCTGGGGTTTTATCGAGGGCCCGTACAGTGTTGTGGCCTGAGAAACTGGGGCCCTGTCTGGTGTGGTGGAGCAAAGTTGTTCTGTCTTGTTTTCAGCTGGTTTCTGTTTGATCCTATTGCAACTTCTACTCTGGCTTGAAGTCTCAGCTGTGTGGAAAAATCAGCAATTAAGTCACCCCGCCTGCCCACCTCTGGCCCCAGTTGGAAAAGGAGAATCAACCTTCCTACAACCATACACCCAGGGCACCACCTGAAAAGTCCTCAGTCTATTAGCCCAGTTCAAAAGGTCCGAATCTACTGTCTCAATCAGCACTTGTCTCCGGTGAGAGAGTTCAAGAGGTCTCTGGGAACTGGATCACAGGGGCCTGGTGACTCCTCTGACACGGCTCACCCCAGTGCAGCGTGGAGTCAGGAGGAGCCACCCAGCAAACAGAGCAGTCTAGGAAGGTTGACGTCTCCTTCCCCACTTTGCCCATCCGTCGACCCAGTCACTGGTATCTCTGCAGATGGCTAACCCAGTTGCCTGCAGTGAACAGACACTCCAGGGGTTTGCACCTGCCTGAATCGCAAGGAAGTCTGCCAGGCCCCCGCAGACTGCCACTATCTAGCAGGAGGAGATGGGGCCTGACATCTATGAGTGTTTGATGCAGGTGATGGGAAGGAGGTGTTCACTCAGGCTTAGCCCCGTCCCTGGTGGATGCTGCTAACAGAACAGAACAGAACAGAACAGAACAGACAACTTTGCGGGGTTCTGTCTCTGTTCCTGTCGAAATCACCTACAGAAGACGAGCTGTTTTGAGTTCAAACGTCTTTGGTGTTGGAGGTTTGAGTCCGATCACCTCTCTGGGTCGGCCCCACCCTGGAAGCTTCCCGGGTTTGTGAGCAGTGTCAGGAAATCCCCCGCTCACCGGTGGCCTCCTCTGGTTGCCCAGGGAGACAGGGGGTGTGGCCTCAGAATATCCAGAAGTGAGCGTTCTGCCGTTAAAGAACTGTTGATTTACCTCCAGGGAACTGCTGCTCTGGTGTGGGCACTCAGGCGACCCTTTTCTCTTCTGTCTCACACCCCAGAGTCAGCACTGAGCGGCCGCAGTTTGTGCTGGGTCCACACCCCTCAAGAGATCCCCCAAGAATCAGAACTCTTGGGGGATAGGCCCCCAGACCCCGAATGGGAGTGGGGGGGGGAAGCTAGAGTTTCATTCAGTTTTAGGCAACAATACGGCCTGGGGAGGGCTCCTGCACTGCACCGCAGGGAAGTGCCGCCAAGGCTTGATTTCCCCTCAGCAGAGTGCCCTCTCCTCGCTCACGTGTCCCAGAGTCCACGCTGACCTGACGCAGCTCAGGCACTGTGCACTCCCCTCGAGAAATCACCCAAGGATCCGAACTCCTGGGGGATAGGCCCTCAGACCCCGAGTGAGAGTAGGGGCTCTCAGCTCTCAGCGGGGAAGCTAGAGTCTTATTCAGTCTTGTGCCCGGGGAGGGTTGCTGCACTGCACCGCAGGGAAGTGCCGCGAAGCGAAGCGTGACTCCCCCTCAGCTCGGTGCCCTCTCCTCACTCGTGCGCCTCAGAGTCAACGCTGACCAGTCGCAACTTGGGGACTGTCCACTCCCCTTGAGAAATCACCCAAGGATCCAAACTCCTGGGGGACAGGCCTCCAGACCTCAGTGGGCGGGAGGGGAGCGCCGGAAGGGTTGCCGGCGAAGGATTCCCAAAGTTTTATTCAGTTTTATGCCTGGCAGGAGAATGCCACGGCACCCCAGTAGGGGGGGTAGGTCCAGTTTTTAGAAGGTCTCTCCCGTGGAGTGTAGTGGGAGGGCCTTTAATTTCTGCCCGCTTGTTCAATTGTGGGGCTCTAGAGCCGGTCTCATGGGGGGGGGACTCCTGTCCGCTTGGTGGTGGATTTTGTACCTTTTGTTTGCGTCCTTGTGATCGCAGCTTGCCTCAGCGGTGTTGATGTGCGTTCTTCAACCTTCTCTCTTGGTGAGGCTCAAGTCCACCAGGATACTTACTAAATTCCTGTCCCTTAACTCACGCTATTGCTTTAAGGGATAAACTGCCCATTTTCTCAGATACAAGAGACTCATCTACCAAAATCTGTGAAAATATGGCAAGTAAATTTATTGGCTTAAAAATAGGGTCAAACATAAGTTCCTTCACAGTTCTTGACATCGATATGGTAGTATTATTACTCGGGAAGACCAACTGACAACTTAGCCACATTCCATACTGGTAAGGCCATGTTCAGGGGTGTCCAAACTATGGCCTGTGGGCCACATGCTGATTTGGGGAAGACTTTTTTGCTTACCTGTAGTGCTGGATCACAAAAAGTATGCATGGATTTTTTTTTTCTTAATCAGCTTTCATTGATGTTTGTGTATTTAATCTGTGGCCCAAGAAAAGTCTTATCCTTCTAGGAAAAAAAAGTTTGGACACCCCTGGTAGATTCCTATTCTGAGTATGGGTTTGCCATTCTTACCTACACCATTGTAGTTTATAAGAGTTTATGGAATTCTTAATCCAAAGGCAAGGATTTCATATGGCATAGCATCTAACCAAGAGTCCTACTTTGGAATGAAAGAGGTAATAGAGTGGGTCTCTGACCACAGAATTCATTGGTTAAGTCATATTCCATCTAGAAGCAGCTGGCTTTGCAGGATGCTGAAACAGCTTTTGAAAGGCACAGTTTCAGCACCAGGCCAAAGGTAATTGTGTGAAAGAATGGGATAACATCCTTCCGTATGCTTTAAATTGCACTAAATCAGAGGCCTCAGTAAGGAATTGTATTTAAAACTACATGGATTCAAGTATCAAAGGGTAGAAACAAGAGTGACCCTACTTACTCCCAATGACCCCTGGGCACTTCTGTGCTTCTCATCTCTGCAGCTCTAAAACTGTACAGGAATGGAGGTCCTGAAATCCACACAGAGTCTGTTCTTACCAATTACAAGCTACAGCTGTCACCAGGGCATTACATTCTCCAGGACTCCTTATGTTCAAGGACCACTCAGCAAGAACAGGTATCACCATATGAACAAGAGTAATTGACCTTGAGCCACAAGAGAAGGTAAGGTTGCTTTTACATACGGAGGGCAGGGATCCACACATTACCCATTTGGGTACCTTTTGGTACCCGTTTCCCCATTGAACATGCTGCAGCCAAGGCCCAAGTCAAGTATGGCCATCAAGCACACTCAGACTCTCAGGAATGAAAGTTTGGGTCACACCTCAGGGAGAAAATCGTGATTTGCTGAGTACGGGAAGATTTGGAACGGATTGTGTAGAGAGCAGAGGAGGAGTATCAGTTTCAGTCCAAGATCGACTGCAATGACTGGGGCTGTAGTTCATCCCACAAATTTTGCTCTAATTCCATCATGGTGCCTCTTAGAGGAACTGAACTAACTCTGTGAATTATTGTCAATAAATGCAACAAGATTAAAATATGCCAGGTAAGCCACTACCAATAGTATCAACAGTGATCTGCATTGGCCCTGTTGATTCAGTCCTTATCAATTTTGTGAATTTGTATTAGAAATAGAAGCTAAGAACCCTGTTAACAACTTGATATCTTAGTAGTGGCAAGATTTCTTTACAAGTCTGTTGAAGTCAGGGCCAAGACTGAAATTTCATGATCAAGAAAATCACATTTAGAATCACCGTTTTGAATGCCAAATGGCTTTGGAAATTGCCATTTGTTGTAGGCTTGGTAATGTTGCCTAATTAATTTAACCTAAAATTATAGGAGAAAATATCACTTATATTCAAACTTCTACTGTAGGAATTAATGTTGATGACAACTAACATTGTTTGAATTATAAGTAATGTCAACCTGTTTTATACATTTCCTAGACTGTTAAAAGTTAAGGTAAAAAGGAATACCTCCATTCCCACACAATTTTTCAGCATATATACATTTCAAGCTCAATACATTTCAAGTTCCAATATTTCCAAGTTCAAAGGAAATTTCCATATTTTAAAACCCATTTAACTATGTAAGTGAAGAGCTCCCACCTAACCTTCAATTGGAAGTAAATAATCTGAAATGTAATGACATGCAAACAGGCAAATATTTGGAGAAGAATGTGACAAAATTCTGTAAGTGTCTTATATGTGCCAAGAGTTAATATCAGTATTTGGTAGTACCTATTTGTGTAAAACGCATTGTCAAAGACAAAATTCATTAAATCCCATATCAGACCAACATTAAACCCCATATCAGAGCTGCAATTTACTTTGACCATACAGAACACTAATTTTAAACTTCAGTTAAGTGAAATATTATTTCTGAAAGAGAATAACATTCTCCTCATTAGTGAATCTGTATTACCGAACATATCTCCGATTTTTATGTTTTGAATTTCATAAATAAGATTTGTAGAAACTTGTCCTCTCGCTTGTTACATAATGAACTCTATGATTTTCTCGATTTTTCCTCTTGATTCACAACCTAAAATATTTACTATATGATTCTTTGAGATAACATACCATATACGTTAGCAGTGTAACAGATGCAAAAAGAGAAACTATATACAAAATCTTGATTTTTTTTGTATCAGATATTATTTGAACATTATAATTTTATAGGAGAATAATTATAGGATGCCTTCAAATAAAAACACATTAGCTGGCTTGGGGTCCGTAGCACAATGGTTACGTGCCACCCACATACACCAAGGGTGGTGGGTTCAAACCCGGACCGGATCACATAAATAACAATGACAACTGCAACAAAAAAAACAGCGGGGCATTGTGGCAGGCACCTGTGGTCCTAGCTACTTGGATGGCTGAGGCAACAGAATCGCTTGGGCCCAAGAGCTTCAAGTTGCTGTGAGCTGTGGCACCACAACACTCTACCAAGGGATACAGTGGGACTCCGTCTCAAAAAAAAAAACATTGACAACAGAGTCTGTCTGTAATAGTAACTATATTTACGATAAGCTTCAAAATATAAGAATTTACCAAAATTAACTATCTAGGTTAAAATATATGACTATGTCAAAAATGTATGTTTGGGTGGAACAGGGAGCTATTTACCAATTCTACCAACCTGGTTTGTCATATTCAGTGTCCTATCAGAAACAAACCAACTGGGGAGTGAAATAAATATGTAGCTTCTACCTAATAAAAATATAATAATATGACACATTAAATGAACTTATGCCACATTAGTAATCTTTAAAAGATACAATGTTAAAACTATGGTGCCACTGACAATGAGGCTTTCAAAAAAATATGCACCCTGAAAATAAAGCCTTAAATAAACATAATGAATAATAGCTATATTATTATTCTGATGGAATTCAAGATTGTTATTAAAAGAATAAAACAAATTAGATTGAGATTGTTAATGCTTTTTTATTATCACGATGATAAATATTTTGATAAAATTCAATTCATTTCAAACTTATTCCATTAAATGCTTATTAATAGAATAGGATCAGGGATTTGTTAATTAAAATAAGATAGCTGAGGGAATTGAAATTAATTTTGATGTCCTGATAGATACGCTTATATCAATAAATCTCCCAGATGTTTTGTCAGCATTATATAAAAGTGGATAAAAGGCATTTTTAGCTAGACTTTGGCTAAAGTGAAAAGGAATTACCCATTTTAGGCTAATCACAATGCATGAAGTAGATTAATGTAGTTTTTCATTAAGACTAATCTCCATGGATATGTTAGAAATTTTAGAATAAGCTCTTAAACACTATATATTTAAGTCATTTGTTCAAATGTGATCCAGTTTTATAGCTACTGAAAGCTATTACCATCTGGCAGATGTTTTCAGGCCTATGTGAAATGAGTTGAGGGGCTCATTTCTGTTTCTATTGAACACATGTCCAGGTCACCAGATACACCACCACAATTTGCACCCTAATTAGCAATCTCGACTATGTTGTGGGCAGCATGGTAATGGAACATGGGCTACCTTCCAAATCTAGAATGAATCTATTCAGATACAAATAGAGATGCCCTTGTAGGGTCAGCATCAAGAGAGCTTAATTTCTGTGTAGTGTAAATTTCAAAAAAGAAAAGGGCTTTTTTGACTTCAATATTCATTTGGCATTTTCTCTGAAAATTTGTTCTCAGAAATCATTGTAAAATATAACACATAGTAAAGACTATTGTCACTGTGGTTCTTAACATTTGGGGCAACACAGATCCCTCTGAGAAACTGATAAAAGCAACAGAGCCTCTTTCATAAAATAAACTTGTGTTTACCAATATTTGGATATAATCTCAAAGACATCATAGAATACCCTTACCCCTCCTACAAGTAAAAATCTTGGAAATATAATAGATATTTTCACTGTGGAACAGATATACACTACTGTCAATATGTAAGGTTTTCCATTGCAGTACTTGGACCAACAAAACTATATGGTAAGAACTTTTAAATAAAAAGATTCAATAAAATCATTATCATTTTTTTTCCATATCCTAGCTAGAATGGAACACACACACAATTTCAGGTGCTTTTATTAGTTGGTAGTTCTTTAAAATCTAATGGGGTATTTATAGGTCTTTGGTTAAATAAGCTGAAGGTTTACCAAACGTTACCTGCATTTTAATCATGATCCTTTCTATTTAGTCCATAAATATCAAACACATACTGGGAATGGCTAAATAGAATGTTCTTGACTTGCTAAGAGAGCAATTGCAGAAGTATGAAAATGAAACTCAGGAGAGAAAGTATAAATTTTTCTTGGCAGGTGCTATGGTCTAACTGTTTGCATTCCCCTCCAAATTTATATGTTGAAATCTTCACCCCTCAAGTGATGGTATTAAGAGATTGCCTTTGGGAGCTGATTGGTCATGAGGCTATAACTCTGATGAATGGGATCAGTGCTCTTATAGTGCAAGAAAGACTCCTCGTTTCCTCCAGCATGTCAAAAACAAAACAAAACAAACAAACAAACAACAACAGCAACAAAAAAACATGTCTGTCTATGAGCCAGAATAGGACCCACACCAAAAACTGAATCTTCCAATGCCTTGATCTTGGACTTCTCAGCCTCCAGAACTGTGAAAAATGAATTCTGTTGTTTATAAGCCATCCAGTTTATGGTACTTTGTTATAGCAACCCAAAGAGACTAAGACTGTGTACCCACTGTGGCACTTGGGAGAATCTATTATATATTGAGTTAGAAGGAGACATAAATAAGATAGAGGAAGTCCCTGCCCTCTTGACAGTAAGAGGCAGAGATATACACAAGGAAGTAGGAAATTACAGCACAACGTGGTTATATACCCTGTGATCAGGAAGGACAAGACGGCATGGTAGCCCTGAGAGGGAGAGCTAAGACAAATGTCAAGTGCACTGCAACTGCAGATCCTGGAAGGCCACGTGTATAATTCATTTAATTCTAAGTCCTATGTCAGCACCATGAATGGTCCACAGAAAGATTTGTGTTGTTAAAAATCTAGGGCGGCGCCTGTGGCTCAAGGAGTAGGGCGCCGGTCCCATATGCCAGAGGTGGTGGGTTCAAACCTAGCCCTGGCCAAAAAAAAAAAAAAAAATCTAATATAATATAGAATTAGTGGTAGTAGTAGTAGTTACAGGAGAGATTGTGTGTACAATTTATAGACCATCAGAGATTTTTGAGTAAGCAGTATGGATAAGTACCGTACATTTTTATAAAAATGTTTATAGAAATGTGAAGACCAGAAGATAGCTATAAAACTAATATTATGGATTTTGGAATTGATAGAGATTAGAGCCAGCATGTAGATAAGATTGTTCAGGGAGCGAGGACAGAATGAGAAAGGGAAAAGTTTGAAGGAGGCAGCATAGAACATACTAAAAGTAAAGGTTGAGTAAACATAAGAAAGCCCTCAGAGTCCTAAAAGCAAAACCAGGAGGAGATAACATCAAATAAACCAAAGAAGGAAAGTGTTTTGAAACAAGAGAGTTATCAACAGTTAAGTGCCAAGAAAGGTCAAGTGAAGAAAGATTTCAAAGATGATTTATGTTTGGCAACCAGGGGGCTATATGTTACCTTGGAAACAGTAGTTTCAGAGAAGTGATAGACATTTGCGTGAGGTGGCAGGGGCAGATTACACTTGTCTAAATCGCCAACCATGGGTGGGGACACGATATTGAGAAAGCAAATATTGACACATATTTTAAGAAGCTTCTATTCAAATAAAAGAGACAAAGGGTCTGCTGTTGCAACTGGCAGAGAAGTAAATGAGAAAAGTATTGCTTCATTTTCTTTTTTTCACATGATACTTAAATTCCTGAACAAAGCATTTCACACAGATTTCAAAACTTCCTGCCAGGAAGGGCAGGTCAAGAAATCATTACGATGAATTACTAGAAATGGGTCGTGGAATCACCTTTCCTTTAGGTTTACCTGCAGAAATGACTTGTAAAATGTGCCTGAGGCTGAGGAGATGAAACAGGTAACCCCCAGAGCCCCCTCACCACTCCGCAGCACTGTTGCTCCATCCTTCCTGCGTCCACTGTAATTAGTCTCCTGAGGAGCACCTTACAGAGGCTAATGCAACATTTCTCAGATTCTTCCTGATTATAAGAAGATAAAATATGCATGGTAAAATTAAACACAGATGTCAAGTAAGGACATCCAATGTCCTGTCTACAAATACTTCCAAGCCAAATTCTACTACGGTTTTCACATTCCTTCCTCACCCTTGTTTATTTGTTTGTACTTGACTGAACAGTTTTCTTCTGCCAGTTCTCTTGTACACAAATATGTGCAAATACAAATAAAACAATCAAAAGTGAATTAGTTGCAAGTCGTGTCCTTTCTTTCTACATATAACAATTTTTAAACAGAAGACGCTCAGGTATAGTTTATTTCCCTTTGTCTACTTTAAACGGGTAGACCATTTCATTCTTCCCTTTCCTCTACCCTGCTCACAACAAAGAGGGGGGCAGTGAACTTCTGGGTCATCCCTAGAGTCTCCTACTTTGGTTAATCCCCTACCATTTATAAACAAGAGCAAACTTTTGAATTCCTTTGAATTCTTTTACCTTTACCTTTTTTCAAGATACATTGGCAGCAGAGTCAATTAAAATTTTCTGTGTAGCTCATAGGTAGGTTTCACACCTCCACCTGCTCAGACAAAACGACAGATCACTTCAAGACTCAGATTGGCATCAAAATATTCATGTAGTAAATAGATAAGGTATGTTTGCTTATTAATTCAATAAATAATTCAAGGCTATTCGGTTGACATATGTAGGAGGGAAATCAAAAAGTGAGAGCCTCCCCCAAAATAAACAAATGCCAGAACTCAAGAAGGAACATGAAATTTATCTTTAGCCTGGGAGCTCACATTCTAGCGTTTCTCACATTTGTGTTCTAAAAAAACTGCTGTAAGGGGTTGGTCGTGTATTTTTTTAAATGAACTATCTTGGCCTTAACTGAGTTAAGAAACCTTTGTGCAATAAAATAGGCAAAACTGTGTTTTATGTGAATAGTGAGCCAATTACAGGTACATTTCTACTTAAATGAAATTAAGGTTCCTCTGCTTAACAGAGGGAAGGGACGGTTCACCTGCTCCACCCCCACTGGGGTCCCAGAAGTCCCAGAGGTTTTCCCAAGACACATTTTGAAATTCATTGATCTAGTCTATTGCTTTCTTACATTTCTTTCTTCATCTAATTTGAGTCATTTTAAGTCTTATAATCACCTTCAACCGAAGAACAATCAACAGATGTGACTGGAAATACATTTTGTAGAAAACATATACAACATTTGTAAAAGGGAGAGAGATTTAGTCACATTATCACTTTGTTGCAAATAAGTAACATACAACCTTTTTTTTTTTTTTTTGTAGAGACAGAGTCTCACTTTATCGCCCTCAGTAGAGTGCCGTGGCATCACACAGCTCACAGCAACCTCCAACTCCTGGGCTTAGGCGATTCTCCTGCCTCAGCCTCCCGAGTAGCTGGGACTACAGGCGCCCACCACAAGCCCGGCTATTTTTTTGTTGCAGTTTGGCCGGGGCTGGGTTTGAACCTGCCACCCTCGGCATATGGGGCTGGCGCCCTGCTCACTGAGCCACAGGCGCCGCCCAGTAACATACAACCTTTAACCCCCTATTACAGCATCTGGTAAGATGTTAAGTGCTTGTGAATTTTCTTCTTCCCCTTTTCTCCTTCAAACACTTCCTTTCTCAAGTCAAACAAAGAATCTAGTTTTTTCTAAAGAAAAAAATATTTAAAGTTGTTATTCCTACAGTAAGAATCATTTTGTTGTGTTTTCCCAAACATGAAAAAAAATATTTAAAGTTGTTATTCCTATAGTAAGAATCATTTTGTTGTGTTTTCCTATACACACAAAGGGTGCCAAAAATGTAAATACATTTTAAGAAAGAAAATGACTGGGCGGTGCCTGTGGCTCAAGGAGTAGGGCTCTGGTCCCATATGCCGGAGGTGATGGGTTCAAACCCAGCCCGGGCCAAAAACCACAAAAAAAAAAAAAAAAAAAAAAAAAAAGAAAGGAAATGACTGTGTTAAAATTGTTATACTCCGTATATACCAGTAATGTTTATCTTGTATATTGCACCTTTTATCTCTTGTAATTGCAGAGGTCAAACGTAACTTGATTATTACCCTTTTTTTGGCAAAAGTAATAATCAAGTTACATTTGATCTCTGAAATTATAAGAGATAAAAGGTGCAATATACAATCTTTTCAGATTGTTCTTTTGCTTTCTTAGCATGTTAATCACATGCTTGTCTCTTTAGGAATAACCAGTAGACTGGTGGATATTCTTTCTGGGTCTGATATGCACATATTTATAAATAATCCCTTTGTAAAGAAACACACCTGATTTTCTTGTATTTTGAAGTTGTCATTGGGTTCCTATTGGTACCCTGGACCCCCACAGGTCCTTTCCTCATTCACACTCAGCCATTGTGTGAATTAGCCTTTCCTTTTCCTCAGGCTCCACATTTGGGCCTCAGTTCCACTGATAAAAAGAAAGCAAAAGAACAATCTGAAAAGACTGTGGAGAATAGGATGCTTCTACAAAATCCAGCACATGTACTATGGTCATTTTCAAAAACACCACTCCACACTGCAAAGAAACAAAATCCCTGACATTTGTGTAAAGTCTTTAGGGCTCAAAACACATAAACATTTTAAAATATGAGTTTTATATCCCAGCGTCCAACCTTTGCTTCCGTTGTCATTTTTTAACAATTTACTTTCTACCCCCTTGGAATGAATATTAGAAAATTCTAGAATATATTCTGAATATATTCAACTATCTAAACATGTAAAATACTAATAAGATTATCCTAAAATATGATTTGGATTCCCAATTTAACAATTTAAATGATACCTATTGACTCCAAAAATTATTAGATTAGCCATTTAAAGAGATCTCTCTTCCTTTCACCACCCTCCAATACATACAAAATTATATAATTTTTTACATTTTTAAGGTTTCTATAATTTTTTATCTATTATTTATCTATAGCCAGTATCTCTATGTTTTAATAATAGATTGATTACAAAAGTAAAGATTAATGATAGTATTTATAATATAATATTCTACGCTATTGTATGATCAAGTTGTGAAAGAAAAAAGAAAAGGACAAATAACCTTAAGATACTAAACATGTACCACTAAAAGGAAAACATTCTCAGCATCAAGGTCAAATTAATTCCCTTTTTAGACAATTGTTCAAAATACTGCCAAGTGAATGTTCTTGTTCTTTCACTTGAACCACAAATCTTGTTATGTATATTTTAAGTGGAAGATAATTAAAAATAACCATATAGTAACTTATAAATTATACACAAATATAGCATTCTTTATGTTAAGCTTTCAATTAATTTATTAATCCTAGGAAAAACTGACAATGAGAATGAAATCATGGGTTCTAGAAGGTAACCTTGGTAACAGTTTGGCTTGGTTTCCATGGTTACAAGGAGTACAGCTGAGAGGCTCAAAGAGTCACAATTTCCTTTGATTGGTAGAGTCTCAAAAATGATGATTTGGAAGGTGACAGGGGATTTAAAAAAGAAAAAGATTTTCCTCATGAGGAATGAGACATTAGTGTAATAATAGCACATTGACGGTCAGGCACAAGACAGGCCTTTGAAATTTAATGAAGCCTCCCTTTGCTCCTTCATAAAAAAATTGGGTAGAATATCTCAATTTATAACAGCATGAATCTGCAAACCAAAATCCCTGCTCCTGATTAACCAGCCAAAGTATATTAGGCTTTTTTTATAATGTTTTTTTAAAAATAAGCTAAAAGTCTTTTAAAGTTGACTTAATTATGAATGATCCCAAAGACTAAAATAAATATTTTTGATGCCCCAGTATTTTTTATGGAATTTAGTAACAAAAATAAAAAAGAAAAGAAAACAAAGAAAAATAGAAAGTAGAGTGAGAAGGGCATCAAGAAATCTAGAGTTGGGAGATATTTTTTAGCTACTTGCATAAACTTAGGCACTGTTTTATTTGAAACTTGATTTTCTCACTAAATAACTCTGCGTGCTTACTATCAGAATTATAATATAAACTGAATAGCTATTTAAGCTATTAGGACACACTATAGTATATAATTTTAAGAATTTTTTTATGTCATGAATTTTATACTTTAAAAATTTTTTATTTTTCCAATCTGGAGGGATAACCTTGAAGAAATGTGGATACAGGATAGGAAAAATGTGGACAGAGCCGTAGATACTCCACCCTTCCTCACTAGGTCAGAGCCTCAGAAGGGGGAGGAAAAATACATAAGAGTCTTCATTTAGATTTTTTCAGAAGAAAGAATATTTAAAGGAAAGAAATATTGAATCACCCTTCCCAGAGTCAAGGAAAAGTAAAACAGGAAGGCAAAGTGCCTGAAGACAAAAAATTTAAGAAAACACAAATCCTCTGAGGGGAAGGAGGTGATAGGCCCTGGGCCTACTAAACAGTTAATAACAGTCTCAGTCCCTTTTACTGTGCAGGGCCCCAAACTATTAAACTCTAACCCTCACATTTAATAGACTCATCATTCTAGAAATTCTGTGGTTGAAGCAACCTGTATTTCTGTTCCACTGCTTGGGGAGAGTGCAGAAATGGCTGTAGGAAGAAGTGACTACCTAAGTAACCATCTCAGAATCAAAGGAGGACTTGAGAAGCCCACTTTAGTTTGGACGCAAGAATGTTCCCCCACGGAACAGAAGCAGGTCACCGAGCCAACTTAGAATGCTGAAACCTGATACAAAATATCTCACAAAAGGATGGGAGGAAAGGAGGGAGGGAAAGGAGGAAGGAAGGAAGGAAGGAAGGAAGGAAGGAGGGAAGGAGGGAAGGAGGGAAGGAGGGAAGGAGGGAAGGAGGGAAGGAGGGAGGGAGGGAGGGAGGGAGGGAGGGAGGGAGGGAGGGAGGGAAGAAGGAGCAAAGACCAAATCATTTACTTAAGGTGTTACAGACTCTGGGTTGAATTATTCTCTTAACCTTCATGGTCTCAGCCTACATAAAAGTGCCAAAATCTTTGTGCAGTTATGATATTATTGTTTTATAAAGTGTGAATACTTAAAAATAAAAAAAAAAAAAAAAAGTGCCAAAATCTGACTTAAACAGAAGCACTTTGAATTTTAAGTTAGGTTGAAAATTTTACCCAGACTGCACCAGGAGAATTAAAAGACCTCCACAGAGATGGATTAAAGAAAGAAGGAAGGGATGGGAAAAAACCCCACCTATGGCTACAGGGAACACTATTTTGGTGATGGGCACACTTAAAGCCTTGACTCAAGCATTACAAAAGTAATCCATGTAGCCAAAAACATTTGCTCCCCACCTTAATATTTTGCAATTTAAACAAAGAATTTTTAAAAGAAGGCAGCATGTTAACTCTATAAAATGCTAGTCCAAGAAGAAAGGACAAAATGAAAAGGAAAGGGACAAAAGGAAGAGAATCAAGAAGAAGGTAGCTGAGAGAGAGGATGGGATGACAGCATACAAAAGTAAAATTAAAGAAAATTAACCTTAGAAGAAAAAAACTACCTAAGAAAATAAAGAAAACAATCTACTGTTTCTTGCCAAAGAAAAAGAAAACACAAATTCAAGGTTATATCCAAGGTCAATATGTTAAATTACAATAATCTAACAGAATAAAATTCAAATGCAAGATTAAGAAAACAAAGAAGCAAAAACAACATTAAAGAACTAAGAAATAATTTGTAAGTAATAAGTAACATAAGTAAACTAGATTCTATTAAGTTACATAGCAGAATGGTAACAGACTAAATAACATAGTGACCTTTGAGATAACAATGACAATCCAGAGAAATAAGATAAAGTGACCTTTTTTTATTTTTGCAGTTTTTGGCCAGGGCAGGGTTCTAACCCACCACCCCCGGTATATGGGGCCACCACCAGTGTAAGGGGCCTGGGCCCTACTCCTTGAGCCACAGGCATCTCCCAGATAAAGTAAACTTTAGAGCAAGTAGAAAACAGTATAAATGAAGAGCAAGTAAATAAAAAGTAAAAAGCTGAGGATAATTCTTGTACCTGAAGTAGAAACACAATTATTGGAACCCCAAAATTATTTTCAAATTTTTTATATAAAAATAGATGTGTGGATCAAAAGGTTATGTGCCTTAAAAAGAATGCTGCAGAAGATTATGTGCCTTAAAAGGAATACTGCAAAACAATCAACTATCTCACATATAGTAGTCATCTTCTTGAGATTCAAGGATAAAGAAAAACTTCTTCAGTCATCTAAGCAAGAAAAACTAGAAAATGAAAAATGCTGAAAAATGTCCCTTGTCTTCAGACATCCACATAAATATTTAAGGACAATAGAAGCAGAGTCTACCATGATCTAAAAAGAAATGAAGTCTAAACTAGGAATGTTATACTCAGCCAATCTATCAAGTATTTTTAGGTATGTCTGAATTAAGAAAACACAAACCAATGAACTGCTTCATGAAAACACAGAACTATGAAGAATTTAATGACCCATGATTCGGTGATGTTGTGTTTAAAGGGCTAATGGCAAGCAGTGAAATGCTATATATAAGACTTCAACCAAATATTGTTAAGACACATGCTTTTAGAAAATAACTTGTGACTGTATTAAATATACATGCTCATTTAGTAAGTAAGTCTCCCATAGAAATAAAACTGACAACTTCCAAGCCAAGAGAGGAAAAGAAATAAGGAGGAAGCATGAAGAAGACTTTATCGAGTCTGGGCACAGCGGTTCAGGCCTGTCATCCCAGCACTCTGGGAGGCAGAGACGGGTAATTGTTTCAGCTCAAGAATGTGAGACCAGCTTGAGCAAGAGTGAGACACTGTATCTAAAAATAGCCAGGCTTTCTGGCCGGCACCTGTAGTCCCAGCTACTCGGGAGGATGAGGCCAGAGAATCACTTGAGCCAGAGAGTTCCAGGTTCCTATGAGCCATGACGCCAAGGCACTCTACCAAGGGTGACATAGGGAGACTCTGTCTCAAAAAAAAAAAAAAAAAGAAGAAAGAAAAAGAAAACTTTACCAATCAAAACAGAAACAAAAGTAACTTAAAAAAGAATCAGGAAAATAAACACATGAAATCAGATGGTAGAAACAAGCACAAATAAATCAGAAATTGAAATGAATACAAAAGGAATAGACTTAGTAGAATATAGATACTATCAGATTGGATTTTTTTTTTTTTAATATCGGCTCTGTTCATTTTGCTGTTTAAAATGTTTTTGGATCTTGAAATTGAGTGAATCACAAACTTGTTTAATTCAACACTAACAGAACCAACTCTTTTCTTTATGGATGGACTGATTTATAATTGTACGTTTAGTACACATCTTTTAATTTGTAGGTATGTTGAAACATCCACATTTTGTGTTGTGTGTTTTAAGATGTTTGCTGTGACCTTGAGAATTAACTGCAGAGGGCAGAGGTAGAAACGAGGAGTCCATTTATGAAATTACTGCACGAGAGTGTCTAGGACTCTCTATCCATAAAATCCATAAAAGAACGAGGATGGAAGCAGGAAATGGTGAGCACTGATTAGATTCCTGACATACTTTGAAGGGAGAGCCAAAGGCTGTCCTGTGTGAAATAGAAGGCAGGAGAGAAAAGAGTCGAGATCAACTACAATGGCTCAGCACCAGTAACACAGCGTTCATGGTGCCAGCCGCAGACACCGAGGGCGGCGGGTTTGAACCCAGCTCGGCCAGCTAGACAACAATGACAGCTGCAACAAAAAATAGCTGGGTGTTGTGGCAGGTGCCTGTAGTCCCAGCTACCAAGAGTTTGAGGTTGTTGTGAGCTGTGATGCCATGGCACCCTACCGAGGGCAACATAGTGAGACTCTGTCTCAAAAAAAAAAAAAAAAGAATAACTATAAGATTTAGCCTAATTGGAGAGACGATTTAGCCTAATTGGAGAGATGATTTAGCCTAATTGGAGAGACGATATTATGGACGAGGTGAGCAAAGCAGATGAGGGGTTCAGTGAGAGCCTGTTGAGTTTGGAATGTTACTGTATCAATGGAGAATACTGTAGACAGACTGAAATAGAGATGTATGTTGTAGCAATCAGCATACACAGAGCGAGATGAGATTCCTCACCAAGTGAATGTATAGATAAAGGGATTAAAGAGTGAGACATAGACACCAAAAACAGACATCTGCAAGAAGAGACGTTACCAGCAAAACAGACCTAGAAAAGAGTGACCAGTAAAAACCAACAGAAGGTGGTATCCTGATAACCTATCCTGCCAGGAGGAGGACGACGTCAACTGTGCGAGAGGCTAAGAGATCGAATTAGAGAAAAATCAAAAAACTGGCCATCAGATTTAAGAAGAGAGAGATTATTAGTAACTTTAAAAAGAGTAGTTTTTGAGAATGACAAAAGAGTGAGTAGAGAGAACGTGGGAGAAAAAAATCATAAGTTGCAAGTACACAAATCTCTTTTCAGGAATTTTGCTACAAAGAAGGGTAAAGAAAAAGGTGACAGCAGGGAAGGGAAGTGGGTCAAAAAACATTTAGCACGGAAGCTATAAAAGCAGCGTGTGTGCCCGTGGACATAATCCCGCGGAGAGTAAAATCCTGATGAAGCAGGAGAGAAGAGAGGAATGCTGGTGTCATGTCCCTGCACGAGGAAGACAGGGTGAGCTCGAGGGCACCGGTGAAGGGAGGGCCTGGCCGTCACACCTGAGCAGACTGGAAGGCAGACTAATGCAGCTGGACTTGAGGAGGGTGGGAAGATGTGATGCTGGGGGGAGTTTTTAAAAGTCATCTGATAGCTTCCATTTTCTCAGTGAAATAGGATAAAGTCATAGGCTGAGAACAAGGATAGGATAAGAGGTGTTGGGGCCTGTTTAAAGGGAAGGTGTCATCTAGGAGAGTGGGTAAAGTGGTGACCACCAGCCCTGAAAGCCCATTTGATTTTCAGGTCATGAATATAAAAGTAAGTCCTATAACACAATTCTAATATGAAGCCAGGAGACGATCTAATACTTACCCTCCTAAGAGAAAAACTCAAATCGATTCAAGGTGGTGACAGGGGAACGAGGGGGCAGGGAGAGGGAAAGGGGTGCTTTCACTTCAGGGGCACAACGTTAGGGTGTATGGCACACCTCTCGGGGTGGGACACACTTACAAGAGGGACTTTACCTAACAAATGCAATCAGTGTAACCTAATTCTTTGTACCCTCAATAAACCCCAAACAATAAAAACAAAAATGAGACCTGTATTTTGTGTTACTCATATATGTTTGGGCACAGGTTTTAAATAGGATAAAGGTCAGAATTAACTAGGATTTATTTTATTTTTTACCAAGTAAGTACTACGTAACATGATATGCTTACTTGCAGAAGTCGGATTGTAAAAAGGCTCCATGGAATTTAAGCTGAATGAATAAGACAGAGGAGACATGAACAGGGCGAGGAGTAGGGAGTACTGGATACTGTGATGCAAAAAATTTTCTTCAGTGGGACTGACAGAAGGGGTGAGCCAGAAATAGGAAAAGAAAATACAGGAATAGAACTCATGAACTTGATACTGTGGAAGGACGACATTTACTAATGACAACACCTACCAGCAGTGTATAAAAGCTAATACTATTCCATGCTTTGCCAGCAATTGGTATGATCAATCCATTTAATTTTTGCCATTCCAGTAAGTATTTAATAGTATTTCCACTTCCTGTTGAAACCGAGCACTCTATAAATCAGTTTATATAAGACTTCACATGAGTAAATATTCTAATACAGAAGGTGCCAAAAATATGAATACACATTTTAAGAAAGGAAAAAACTGTATTAAAATCGTAATACTCAAGTCGTGTTTGATTCCTGACGTTATAAAAGATACTCAAATGTGACTTGTATTCATCTTTTAGTATCGGTATATATTGAATTTATTATTTTAATATGATTTTTTCTTTCTGAAAATATGTATACATTTTTGCCACCCTCTGCATATATACCATATATACTAATAAGCATAATTAGATGCAAATATATGTACAAATATTAACATTAATTATTTTAGGGGAAAAGAACTAGTATGAGGGAAAAGATAATCAAACACATAAGGCTATAAAATAATTTTTAATCTGTCACCAACCATGTAATTTGCAAAATCAACACACTCGGATTTTCGTGTCAATATGGTAGCCAATAGTCACATGTGGATATTGAGTACTTCAACTGTGCTTAATGCCATGTGTAGAAATTACTAATATTTTTTAATTTGCGTGATAAATAAAATACATCATTTCAACTCAATTTCACCTCTTTATTTTTTAATGTGGTTTCTAGAAAATTTTGAATTACCTATTTGTCTCACAACACTTTTCTACTGACAGCAGTGCCCTAAAATATATTTATTAAATTGAGAAAAAGATGACTGAGGCAGTTTCAAAAAACAAAGAAAGCCAAAACTACACAAAGCATAAACATACCTAAGTAGAACCAAAACAAAATTCAAACACACTGTTCACAGAAGCTGGAAATTTATGAATCATTTATATAACTTAGGCAACAGTGATTTGAGTAATTAATGTATTTAAAATTTATCCCAGTGCATTTTTTTAAAAACTCACTTATTTCACACAATAAGCCCACTGTAATTTCACGTCTCTATTTCCCGGCAATGCCATTCATTCAGCCAAGAAAATTGTTCTTTTTTCACTCCGTTTTGCAAACACACTCTTATTATTCAGAAACGAGATAAGGCATCTCATTCATTAAGAAGTATGCCCCCGGGTGGTGCCTGTGGCTCAAGGAGTAGGGCGCTGGTCCCATATGCCGGAGGTGGCGGGTTCAAACCCAGCCCCGGCCAAAAACCACAAAAAAAAAAAACCATTAAAGAAGTATGCCCCAACACCACAGAGAGTACTTAGCGTCCTCTTTTTTATATGACACATACTTACTTTAATTATAGGACTTTTGTACACACTATGCTTTGTATCATACTGATTTATTTACATAGCTACTTCTCCGCTGGCCTACTCTTTGCATTTCTTATTTAACTTCCTAGCCCCAGATGATGATGCAGCACTTGGTACTAACAATCGATAAATGTTTTTGAATTAACATTTCCTGGATACCTCTTAAGAGCTATGTAAGAGTCATTATTTAAGAGTCATTATGACATTTTAGAAAATTCATCTGAGTTGCAAGTCACAATAAGGTGAATAAGAATATGAATCTGAGGTTAGCTGAAAATCTCGGTCTACATTTTTGCCATGCCTATTTTATCATTTTTTAATTCTGCAAAGAACACCTTAATAACATGTTTTCTAAAAATTGTAGCCGTCCATATTTCGAATCACATCAAAAATACAGTAGCATACTTGTCTTAATACATATCTTGTTCAAATCATGACCGACTATAATTTGAAGTCAGGAGCAAGATCAAAGTTCTTATCCTTTTTTCATAGTCCACACATGGGCTTGTGGCAAAATAACTGAAGGAGAAGACCCAAACGCAAAACAATGCTTGTGATGATATCTGTTTCATCATTCTTTCAGTGAACATTTCAGGGATGCAGGTAATGGATCAGGACCTGCATTAGCAGCTCCTCGACATCAGGCAACAAGAAGAAAAAAAAGGCATAGATAGCACCAACAGACTTTCCTTTCCACCAAAATTAACTTCCATTCAGTGAAGCAACATTCCACACGGCATATAGGACCCATGCTATTCTTAGCCACTGCTTAGCAAAGCATGCTGCCAACTGTAGTAATATTTTCTCAGTGATTTAGTCTATAAATAGCACTAAAAGTAAATACTAAATATGCACTATTAAGCATAAATTAATTCTAATGTGTTTTTGCCTATATATTTAATATGTATTTATTACAATAATTATCTCAATTTCTTGGGAACTTTGCTCTTAGAGGATCCACGCTGAGGGAAACTTATTTTCATTGCTGGAAATGCAAAGAAAATGTGCTGCAGAGCATAAGGGGTGTGCTCTCGCCGGCGCTGAGCTGCAGCTGCACTGGCCCTGCGTGATCTGGCTGCTGTCATGAAGGCAGTTGCATGCAGAGCGCCGCCGGGCTGTCGGCTGCAGATACTGAAGAGCTTGTTGCAGTATATCGACAAAATCTGAAGATGCAGACAGATGCTGGGAAGGCAAATTGTCCACACTGAGCAAGGCACAAGGTAAATACAATTTAAATACTGGAAGAAATAAAGACATTTGCAAAATAGTAAAACAGTTTCAGGTGGGGAGTATTGAGGTCTCTGAAGATTGTTAGTCTTCTTAATTCTTCTCTCTCCATCTGCTTAGTAGCTCCAGATTCTTCTTTTCCCTCCCTTCCTCTTTCTGTCAGACACGTGTATGACATACACTCTGAAGGATTTCTAACTAGTTGTTGATTTCATATGTCAGTAGAGTATGGCTGTCTGCTTGTAATTTCATCTCTTTTTCTTGTGATGCAGCCTGGAATATTAACATGAGCCACACCTCTTAGAATATTTGCTCATCTTTTAGACTCTGTGCAGGATAATATCATTATGAACTAGCGAAAGTTTGCATTGTGCATAACAAATCAACAAAACGCCAAAAGACTAAGATACTGAGTCTTACCCAAGAAAATGTATAAAGCTGAAAAATTTAAAAAGAACATCTATACACAACCTAAACTTTTGCTTCTGCCTTGGACTTTCAAGTTACTGATAACTGAGTGTCATTTGTCCTATGAGGTGGGTGGGCACAGAACACCAAATTAAGAATCTTCTCGTGTCATCTCGGTGAATGGAACCTTCTAGATACATTTACTCCAGAACCATCTTTCTCATAGTTTCAGATTCTACCATGTATCTGGATTCCTCATTATATAAAAAAGAGTATCTTCTAGTTATTACTTTCTATTTTAAAGTAACCATGGAGGCCGAGCACAGTGGCTCACAACTATAATCCCAGGACTCTGGGAGGCTGAGGTGGCTGAATCACCTAAGCTCAGGAGTTCAAGACCAGTCTGAGCAAAAGTGAGAAAAACCTCTCTCTTAAAGTAGCCAGGCATTGTGGAAGGCACCTGTAGTCCCAGCTGAAGGACTACAACAAGAGGATTGCTTGAGCTCAGGAGTTTGAGGTTGCTGTGAGCTATGACGTCACAGAACTCTGCTGAGGGCAACAGAGTGAGACTATGTCTATAAATAAATAAATAATAAAGTATCAATGAAAGGGAAAATTTAGGGCAGCGCCTGTGGCTCAGTGAGTAGGGCGCCGGTCCCATATGCCGAAGGTGGTGGGTTCAAACCCAGCCCCGGCCAAACTGCAACAAAAAAATAGCCGGGTGTTGTGGCGGGCGCCTGTAGTCCCAGCTACTCGGGAGGCTGAGGCAAGAGAATTGCTTAAGCCCAGGAGCTGGAGGTTGCTATGAGCTGTGTGATGCCACGGCACTGTACCAAGGGCCATAAAGTGAGACTCTGTCTCTACAAAAAAAAAAAAAAAGAAAGGGAAAATTTAACAGGAATGTATAGGACAATATAGTTGCTCATTTGAATGATACATTACTGATTTTAATTACTCTCACTTTTCAAAGAGTATGAATTATATTATTTTATTTTCTGAAGGTAGTAACTGACTCAATTACAATTTTTTTTTTTTTTGAGACGGAATCTCAAGCTATCGCCCTGGGTAAAGGAGTGCCATGGCGTCATAGCTCACAGCAACCTCAAACTCTTGGGCTTAAGCAATTCTCTTGCCTCAGCTTCCCAACTAGCTGGGACTACAGGCACCCGCCACAATGCCTGGCTATTTTTTGGTTGTAGTTGTCATTGTTGCTTTGCAGGCCCAGGCTGGATTCGAACCAGCCAGCTCTGGTGTATGTGACTGGCGCCCTAGCCACTTAAGCTACAGGTGCTGAGGGGATTACAATTGTTTTAATTAAAAGAATATTGCATCCCTGTATTGAGATACTCCACTAGAGGACACTTCCTCTCACAGCAGAGTCGACATCACTGTATCTCAGTATGCTCCACAATGCTGTGCACATAGCAAAAAGTTAATAAGTATTTATTAAATTAATACAAAAAAGAAGCACTGTGTGAAGAGGTCAGATAGGGTTTGGCCCCCCATAGCACAGTGGTTAGGGCATTGGCCACATACACTGGGGCTGGCATATTCAAACCTGGCTCGGGCCTGTTAAACAATAACAACTGCAACAAAAAAATAGCCTGGTGGTGTGGCAGGTGACTATAGTCCCAGCTACTTGGGAGGCTGAGGCAAGAGAATTGCTTAAGTCCAAGAGTTTGAGGTTGCTGTAAGCTGTGACGCCACGGCACTCTACCCGGGGTGACATAGTGAGATTGTCTCAAAAAAAAAAAAGTCAGGTATGAATAAGATAATAAAGAAATGCACTTTTAAAGGAAGTTTGTCAACTGTGAATAAATGGCTAATGGAATAACACAGTCCCAGTATCTGAGTTTACATTAAGGGTTAATGTAATGTTAATCCAAACCCATTACATTAAGGGTTTGGATGTGTCTTATTTAACATGGTGGTTGTAAGCCGTAAGACTGAAAAGTTTATAATATTGATATTTCTACCCCATTTGTTTTACTTTCTTTATTTATTTACTTACACATGGCCTGTCCAATTCCACAACAAATTTTAATATGGGAAGTTACAAATTCAGGGACAAGACTTATGCACAGAAATGCATGACTTAGGTGCTCGTGGTTGAATCCTTACGTGGAGTCGTATGTTAAGATACCGTTCCGCAAGCATCACCGAATGAAAGGAGGTATTTTATCACAGAAGAAAAGATCCTTTACACACCATGTCCCACCTCTAGCAGTCACTTTTATAACCAGCTATTCAGAAAATGTGCTATTAATAATCTTACATGACACACTATGATAAGAAAAGATGAATAAACAAAACCACACACGTTTACATTACTCAGATGATAGCATAATTAATATCTTGTGATGCTTACTTCTCATAAATTAACATTTAGAACTGCTCTAATTAGTTCTCCCCTGTACTAAGCAAGTCAGTAGTGGGAAGGATATGTTGAAGGCGGCACTTTTATCCACTGCTGTAAGAAATGTAAATTAGTGGAAATACGTTGGAGATGGGTTCAGTGATACCTCATCAAACTGAAGATCTTCTTACTCCACAAACCAACAATTTGATTTGTGAACATATACCTTCAAAGGACTGCTACGCATGTGCATAAGAACCATTTGGAAACCACTTAATTATCCATTAAAAGGGCAATGATAATAAAAGGTGTTCATTAGATTCTAAAAATGGAATAACATGCAAAGATTGAAAAAATGTAATTTTATGCACCATCAGGAATTTTTTAAAAATATAGTCTTAAGTGAGTAAAATATGCTTTGAATCATACCTATTTGACTTATTATTTAAATCAAAAACCAAGTAATTCTGTCTCATTCCATGTATATTTTCATATGTCTGTCTCTGTGTGTGTATATATAAGCATATAATTTTTAGAGACACATACTTTTTACAGTAAAACCAGAGGCAGGATATCCATAATGGAGCATTCCCAAAGCCATTTCAACCCAGTCCTTAGTTCTACCCCAGACCTGTAGGATGACATTTCACTCCATTCCCCATTCTACAACATACATGTATTACTATTTTTGCTTTGTTTTGTTGTATGAGACATTTCTGCCACTGTATAGATTTAAATAAATTGACAGTCACTCCATCATAATGAGAGAAACTATTTTGATGAACCCTTCAGTGATAAAGTGTAAGTCCTATACTGTCAAATGTCCTATAAATAAGTCATGGCAGAGAGAAATTGTGCAAATTATGGTGAATTTTTTTTCACTTCCTCTTGGCTAGAACTGAAGAAAAGGGGGTTGTGAGAGGCTCTTCTTTGAGGAGGGACAGGCCTGTAAAGGTAGAAATCCTGAGTAGGTGAACAAGCCCACGCCTCAGAGCAGTAGACCAGAGATGGCCCCTTCCTAGAGTGTGCTGGTGGAGAAAGGACCATTGGCCCTAGGGTTTCTGATATAAATGTTCAAGTTTCCTATCTAGTGTAGCAATCCCTCTAGGTGACCTCAAGTCTTAGGTTCCATTAGACATGCCCACCTTGTCTTGGCTCTGTTGCACGGGAACGAGTGAGGGGGCCACAAAAACTGCAGCCTGATGGCAAAGTGGAAACTTCTTGAAAAGTCAGAGCATGGCGCTGAGAGGATGGATGGTGTGACCATCTTAGGTGATAATAGTGGTCCTGGTTCTTCTCTAAAGGAAGCAGGTGTTCAAAGCACTGTGATGGCAAAATTGAATGGCAGCACATTTGCTTCAAGAAAGAAGATGAGGCCAGTTTGTGGAGAAGTGTCTCCTGAAGTCATGATATTAGGACACTTAAAACATGTGACAGATGCATTAAGAAGGGTTTGTGAACTTCTCCTTTAAAAAGTCTAAGAAACAAAAAGGAAGGAAGGGAAACGAGACTTCAGGTTGGTAAATGCTGAGTCTTTAAAAAGAAAGATAATGTTGGTACTGTTTTGAGCAACAGGGGAAGAAGGCACAGGGATGAAATAGACAGTTATTACACCTTACCAATAGCCTCACCAAGCTGGAGGGTCTGGAAAGTCTCTACTGCAGATTAAATATTGAAAGATCCCATCAGTCTGTTACACGGCCATGTCTAAATACAGCGATGGTTGGCCTTGGATAGGTCAAATATTTTTAATTCATTTAGATTTTTATTTTAATTCCAAAATCGGTATTCTATAGAATAGTCAAAATGAACTGGTCATTTATGATCACAATATAAAATATCTTGTTTAATAGTGCTAATGATTTATTTGGATTAAAGTTTTTCTAAACACACATAACAAACGTGAAGAAATTTAAGAAATATAAAAAAATGAAAAAGAAATTTAGGCAATATAATTTAAATAAAAAATTCTGGGCGGCGCCTGTGGCTCAAGGAGTAGGACGCTGGTCCCATATGCCGGAGGTGGCGGGTTCAAACCCAGCCCCGGCCAAAAACCATAAAAAAAAAAAATTCTGATCATAGTTATACATCTCTTCTGTAAAATAACAACTTACATAATAGCAGCATTTGACTCAAAAAAAAAAAACTCCTCTTTGTCAAACAAAATTTTAAACTTTTGCAATCTATAGTCTTTGAGGTTGGGTTTATAATTTTTTCCTCACAATCTAGATGTTCTAGACCACTTAAGTATTTTTTGAAGTAGACAGCATTGCTGATAATACAATATATCCTTCATGTTCAAGCTCCTTCATTTTCAACCTTTACAAATCATATTACTTATGGCAATTGACTTGGTGAGCAAAATCTCCAAGCTCACCCAGGCAGCTGTGGGCAATGGCATTTTTATTTTTTCTTTGTATTAAATGTAGTGAAATGTCACATGTAAGTTTTGATTAGCTTTGCAAGGTTATTGAGGATTTGCATTTACCAATGTATCTGGTTAATTAAATCCAATTAAAATGAAAATATTTCTTTATATTCTAGTAGAGAATATATTCTCTTCTCATTTGTTTGTTTTGGAGTAAGAGGGTAGAGAGAAATCCTGAGAGAAAAATAAGAATAATGGTGTCCAAATATTTTTAACAAGTAAAGAATTATATTTAAAACTATTAAAAACTTAGGCGGCACCTGTAGCTCAGTGGGTAGGGCGACAGCCACATACTCAGAGGCTGGCAGGTTCAAACCCAGCCTGGGCCAGCTAAAATCAACAATGACAACAAAAAAATTACACATGATAGAATGTTTCATCAAAGAATCTGGCAAGGATAATTTCTAAAAATTAGAATATTTCTGATATAGGAGTGAATGCAAAAGTGTATATTCTAGGGGGGAAAAAGGAATGAAATGCAAATAAGAATCTGAAAATGAAGGTTGTGTGCTCTGCTTTTTATGATTTTTAGATCGTTTTGTCAGCTATGAAAGTTACACGAAGGCTTCTGAGTATCAGTGTTTACCTTTGTGATGTAGCACTTCCCTCTGTTGTCCAAACTGATAAAATCCAGCACTCTAGAAACAGCCAGAACTCCCTCCCTCTGTTATTTGTAAGCTTACATGAGGTAGACAGACACCTTCTGAAGTTTAATGCATGCTCTGTTTTCTCTCCTGACTGCAACAGGAAAGCCTTGTTTGTGTTTTACCTGGCTGCCCTTGAAGAAGTGCCTCCGACATCTTCATGGCCTCTAAAGGTAAGAATAAATATAAGAACCTAATACAATTTTCCTGACAGTTTGACTGAAAATATACAGGTGTATGGGTGTTATAGTCAGTAAGACTGGTACTTTTTAAGCTGTCATTTCTCCTTTTTGAACATGGGAATTTTTAAATTTTAAATCCAAGAAACATGGTGCATTACAGCAAAAAGAAAAGAGAACACATCCACTATGTTATGGAATGTGACAGTTCAGATGTAAACAATGCTTTAGTTATCATGAACGTAAACTTAGTGAACTAATAAGAAAAGCTACAGAGCAAAATTTAAAATGAGAATGTTTAATGTCAAACACAAGGACAGGGTGATATTCCAGATTTAAAGAGATTTCAGGAAAACTTTTCACACATAATTTAGAAAGTGTTAAAGTCCTCTTGGGGAGAGGGAGTTGCTAAGGTGTTTCTTAAGTCTCTAAACATATAGGAATATAATTACTGACATATTTAAAGGATTTCTCAAAAAATAAGAGATACAGTTGCTTTTTAAGATGATAAACTACAATCTCACTAAAAATTGGTACATCTTATATAAAAATTAAGATTATATGCTTGCATTTTATTTTCAGAATAAATCATTAAACTCTAAGCTATGATGAAAAGTTTTAGCATGAAGAATTATGATTAGTATAATTGATGGAAACCTTTTAATTTAATTATAAAGAGGATAATATTGTTCCTCAATTTATAATATTTTAAATTAAATTAATGTTCCATTCAAAAAAATGTGTGTGCTTACTTACACCCTTTATCAAAACACACCTTGGGGCACCACTGACTATGAAACAAATGAAGAAGTCTTTTCATTTTTCATCAACATTTGACAGAAACTAGTTATCTGAAAATCACTAAGAAAGTTCAACTTGTAAAATATACACATGAACCAGCAAAATCCATGAAATTTTAGTATATGTATACTTCACTTTTTATATCCAAAGACAAATAAACAAAAATCCTTGACAAATATTTTCTTTCATGTAAGACTGATTCTTACACTCAGTCCAGAATACTTCATCACTATATATAACAAGAGTTAACAGCAATGCTGAAGCCTGTAAGGTAAAGAGTTGGAGAGTGTGTAAAATATTTATAAGGTAGTTATACATTTTTAAAAGAGTAGATAGAAATTCAAAGCCAGATAGAAATTCAAAGGCGTTTCTTCTTCATCTGGTGGTCTGAGTCTTTGAAGAAACTTCTGACTAGAAAGCATTATGATCAAAATATGATTAATCTACAAAAAAAGTAGTGCTGTTCACTGATGATTAAGGACTTAAGACTAAACTTCGAGGCAAAACTTCAGATGGAAAACTGACACTCCTTCTGTAACTTCCTCAAGATGTTTTATTAACACATGGAGTGGATAAAACATCTATCAGAGACTCTATGCTACTTAAGACCATCTGAAGAACAATGTAGCTTTCTTTGGAATTAGAAATCTTGTTTGAGAGGGCAAGTCAGGTTATCATCATCTTTTACATAAAACATTTTTGTGGACAGTTTTCTTCAAACATGGGTAAAGACATTTTTTATAACCTTGTTTTTTTCTGGCCCATGAAACCGTATTGGCAATTAGCATTTGCCCAGAGAATACAAACTAATTAGACTTTTCACACATTTCTAAGCCAATCAATCAGCACTGCTAAACTAAAGCAGGGTCTAAATACTGGATGCCATTGGAACTGAAGACAGAATTGTGCAATATGGAGCCCCCTGTTTCATTGTAAACAATTTAAGAACAGGCTGGTCTGAAACTTTAAGTTCAAGGAAAAAAGAAGTTTTCAGGATGATCTAAACTGAACAAGAGCTATCTATAAAAGACACTAAAATCCAAGAAGAGGAAAAAAGTGATGTCAGAATAGTTATCTCTCAACAGTCTCTGACAGAGCCTCACCCATCTTCTACTTCTGAGTTAAGACTTTAGACCTGGTACCCTCTGAGCTCCAAGTGCATTAATACCTCTGGTCCTGCTGGTCCTTCGGACCTAAAGATCTTGGTTAGGAAGGTATAAATACTTACCAGACACTCAATAAGCCACTGTATTTTGTTAGAACAAACACAGTTTACAAAGTGAAATTGTGGTAATTTGTCAGTCTTTTTAACAATAAAGTTGACAGTGAGAGAATCTAGTAAGTTTCTACCCCCAATTGTTAGGTATTTTTTATTATTAATTGAGGGACAACACATGTACAATAAAGTAGATAAAGAGCAAAAAACGTAGGCACTATAATTTTTAAAATAAAAATTTTTATTTATTTATTTTTATTTTTGTTTTTTGAGACAGTGTCTCAAGCTGTCACACTGGGTAGAGTGCCATGGTAGCACAGCTCACAATAACTTCAGACCACTGGGCTTAAGCGATTCTCTTGCCTCAGCCTCCCAAGTAGCTGGGACTACAGGCAGCTGCCACAATGTCTGGCTATTTTGTTGTTGTTGTTGTTGTTGTTGCAGTTGTCATTGTCACTTTAGCAGGCCCAGGCCAGGTTCGAACCTTGGTGTATGTGGCTGGCACCCTACCCACTGAGCTATGGGTGCTGCCCTTATTATTTTTTTTTTAAATAAAAATTACATTACACTAATGTAACCACTACCATAGACATTTGATTCCATTAAGTTCCCTTTCTGGCCAGTAAACCATGCATCTTCATTCCTAAATTGAACCACTATTCTGAATTTTATCATTGCAGACTGGTTTTCCCCAGATTATAATTTTAACTCTATGTTTTTCTGAAAGCTAATGACAAAAGTATTTGAAACTAGTGCTGAAAAAAGTATGTTTCTTGCCTTTCAATATATTCTAGTTGTTACTGCTGTGTTGGCCATGAGCTCCTCTCCTGAATCTAATATGGTGTTACACAGTCTTCTGGGTTCACTGCTTGGGATCCTATTCAGGGACTCTTCTCAAAGCAAGGGGAGTTCTCAGCCTATTCCTTTGTGTCTGCCCCAGACCTAAGAAAAGAAAAGTCCAGGAATGGAGTTCTAGTAGAAAAGCAAACTGCTATAGTATCAGTATGGAGTTCTATTTTAGTGGAGCCATATACTAACGCTTTCCATTTATTTCATGAAAAAAGGAGTGAATGAATTAAGAATATGCTTGATTTTTCTTAATGACAAGGAATTTACTGTCTTCAAAAAAATCCATTTCATTATTTTAGATTTAGCTTTTAGAGATTTAAAGTTACAGAAAAATATCCCTCACATCCACATGTAAACTTTCATAGATTGCATTGTCATTGCTAAACTGAGACCATTCTAATCTAGTGTTAATGACGTAGATGCCACTTCAGTTTGAGCATATGTATAAATGAGAGCCCTTATTCAAATCTTTGTCCAAGTGTTATAAATTTCCTCCTTGTATGAATCCAGAACCATTTTCACTGTCCTTCCTATCAATATACCTTTGAGATGATCTGAATTACTGGTCTTCAGTCCTTCTCATGTTTGAAAGTACATGCTATAAACCTTGCTCCACACCTGCACTTAACCTAAAACAGCATCACGTTTTAAATAAAATAACTAACTGGGTCCAGGCAGTGTTTCATGCCTGTAATCCAAGCACTCTGGGGACCAAAGTGGGTGGGCTGCCTGAGCTCCCGAGTTCAAGACTAACCTAAGCCAAAGCTAGACCTCACCTCTAAAAATAGCCAGGTGTGTGGCAGATGCCTGTAGTCCCAGCTACCCAGGAGGCTGAGGCAAAAGGATGACTTGAGACCAAGAGTTGGAGATTGCCATAGCACCATAGCACTCTACCTACAGTGACAAAGTGAGCCCTTCTCAAAAAATAAAGAAATAAAATAAAATAACTAAATGCACTTGTGAAAACTCTATTACTTTGCTGATTACTAAAGACGAGAAGTAAAAACACTGGTATTCTTAGAAAAAGAAAAAAGAATCTCTCGGAAGTAAATACCTATATGATGGTCATGTGAAAAGAAAAAGAAAAAATAATAGCAGAAAGGCTATCAATTATATTTTTAAACACAAAAGACTTTTGCATGTACTGTTTGTTAGGGCTTACACATAATATCACACAGAATAATGCAAAGTAAATAGCAAACCTCCAAATGTCTACCTGAGAAGTTATTTAAATAATAACAAATTTACCTGGAAATAGTATAGAACACAGATGATATATAAAAAAAAAAATCAAAGTCAAACTTCATAGGATTCTTTTATTATTTTATCTTTTCTAATGTTGAGTGAGCTACGATGAAGGGATTCTATTCTTTCAAAATGTTATTGGGTGGGCTGAGCTCCTGTATCACAGTGGTTATGGCACCAGCTACATACACCAAAGTTGGTTGGTTAGAACCCAGCCCGGGCCAGCTAACCAACAATGACAAGTGCAACAAAAAAATAGCCAGGTGTTGTGGCGAGCACCGCTAGTCCCAGCTACTTGGGAGGCTGAGGCAAGAGAATCACTTAAGCCTAAGAGTTTGAGGTTGCTGTGAGCTATAGCGCCACAGCACTCTACTGAGGGCAACGTAGTAAGACTGTCTCAAAAAAAAAAAAAAAACTGGCTGTTTTTATTAAAAAACACTTGGAGGCTCAGCACCTGTAGTGCAGTGGTTATGGCACTGACCACACACACCAGGGCTGGCAGGTTCGAACCTAGCCAGGGCCTGCTAAAACAATAGTGACAACTACAACAACAACAACAAAAAGATACCCAGGCGTTGTAGTAGGTGCCTGTAGTCCCAGCTACTAGGGAGGCTGAGGCAAGAGAATCACTTAAGCCCAAGAGACTGAGGTTGCTGTGAGTTGTGATGCCACAGCACTCTACCCAGGGTGATGTAGTAAGACTCTGTCTCAAAATAAATAAATAAATAAATAAATAAAATAAAGTAAAATAAAAATTTTAAAAACCTGGAGATCAAATAGTATACTGCCTTTAAGAAACTTACAAATTAGCTATGAATATTTTTATAGTATGTGGGATTAAACAATTTGTTGTCAAAGTATATCCTCAGACCAGCAGGGTTAGTTTCATCTGGGAACTATATTAGAAGTGTGAATTTTCTAGCCCTATCTCCCTCCTCAATTCCCGAATAAAAAATTCTGGAGTAAAACTTAGTAATCCATGTTTTAATAAATTCTCTAGGTCAGGGGCCCTCAAACTGCAGCCCATAGGCCACATGAGGCAGTGTGATTGTATTTGTTCCTGTTTTGTTTTTTTACTTCAAAATAAGATATGTGCAATGTGCATAGGGATTTGTTCATAGTTTTTTTTTTAAACTATAGTCCGGCCCTCCAACGGTCTGAGGGACAGTGAACTGGCCCCCTGTTTAAAAAGTTTGAGGACCCGGGCGGCGCCTGTGGCTCAGTCGGTAAGGCGCCGGCCCCATATACCGAGGGTGGCGGGTTCAAACCCGGCCCCGGCCAAACTGCAACCAAAAAATAGCCGGGCGTTGTGGCGAGCGCCTGTAGTCCCAGCTACTTGGGAGGCTGAGGCAAGAGAATCGCTTAAGCCCAGGAGTTGGAGGTTGCTGTGAGCTGTGTGAGGCCACGGCACTCTACCGAGGGCCATAAAGTGAGACTCTGTCTCTACAAAAAAAAAAAAAAAAAGTTTGAGGACCCCTGCATGATTCTGATAAGGCTAAAGTATAAAAACCACTGTATTAACCTGAGCCATAACCGTATGTTTGATAAAACGAGACAAAATATCCTCAGAAGTCATGAGGTGTCCCCAAATATTTGGGAAGGGGAGACTATGCCTTGAAAGGCAGTCATCACTGTGATTAAAACCTAAATCTAAGCTTAACCTCTTATGAACAGAGAGCATCTAGTCACTTTTGCCATTTATTTTTCTTTTGTGTTTATAATTAATGACTTTAAACAAATGTTACTTGTCTAAACACATTTACGTATATTTATTTATTTATTTGGTTAAATTATTCAAACTTTTATGACAGCTACTACCAGTAGTCTTTTGATTTATCTTTTTCTGACTCAGGGATCAAGTGGTAGTAGGAGTGAGTAGTAAAAATGAAGGAAAGGGCATGAAAATGAAAGGTCATGGGAGAGAATCTATCCTCTGAATTAAGTAACAAATATTTTAGGAAGGGCAGTGAAGTAGCCTAAATTTAAATATACATTGGGATTTTTATTCTCTTGCAGATCTCCAGAGCCAAAAAAGTAGGATTCTGCCTGGTTTTCTTCCTGGAGTTCCAGACTCAGACCAAAGCTTTCGAGCCTCACCTTCCAATGCAGAAAACCAAGTATGGCAGCCGGGTCTCTCTCCACCAAGTTCCCTGCCAACAGTCAGTCTCCCTCCTGGTCTAGAATATTTAAGCCAGGTGTTTTTTATCTTTCTATTCCTACAAATATTTTCTCCTTAAAATTAATACAAACTTGGTTTCTTGCTTTTCAACCAAAACTGTAAGGCCTTAGTCATCGACTGAAGTGAGAAAGGCATTATAAATCATAAAATTATAAAATGATGGTGTCATTTATTTCTATTATTTAGGAGACATCACTTTCCTTTATTACTATTTCGTTTTCCTATGTACTTGACAGAGTGACAAGAATAAATATTTTTGATAAGTTTAGCACATTTATCCACCTTCTGTTCATTGCTCAAGGTGTGAGAAAATTTATCCATGAGGAATTGTCTAGTATGTCTAGTCACCTACAGCTATTTAATTAAAAAATATTTATTGAGTATCTGCTATACTCAAGGCATATAAAAAGTAGAAAGCCTTGCCTATCTCATCCAAACATTCTGCACCCTAATGGGGAAGACAAAAAATGTTAATAAAATGTGGAAGGATGTGTACAAGCATCAGCTAAACCCACATTTGTAATTTGTGCAGGTACATATAGAAGAGAAAGGTTGTTAAGGCTCAAAGTGCTTGGGAATGACTTCTGCAATAAGCTGAGAGATGAACATCTTCAACTGCATCTTTAAAGGAAGACAGAAATCAAGTGAACGTTATTGTCTTCTGATCCTGCTGCATCTCCAGATCAATTTGCTTGAAAGATGATATTACAATGAGACATAGTCACTCTTCTAGTCATTGTAGGGTATACAGGGATTAACACTCTATAACAAATCAATCAAAAATATCAACCTCTGAACTATCGGGCTATTCACAAATAGCTATTCACATATGCATGCTATTGCTGCTTTTGTATTTTATCCTACAAATGATTAGAAATACATTTACACTAATATTGAGATGTCAGCACATCTGCTGCAATTTTCAGCTTGTTTGGCATCCTTTCAATCTATAAAGTCTATCTCCTTTATCAAAATCAAATCTCTGTGTTAATTCCCTTAAGGTACAAGAGATTTCTATTATGCCTGATAGGGTTTAAGCTGCATGCAGCATATGTTCCTGGGAAAATGTTTGTAATTGCAGATGCCTTCTCCAGAAACCCACTGGCAGACAAATGTACTTTGGAGACTAGAGAGCTCTGGGAGATATGTAAAAGAGCTGGAAAAGCGAACCTACCATCTTCCATCTGCAGAGCGGATCAGCTGTAATAGCTGACTAGAGTTGATTAACTGCTGCAAGCTGTTTGGGAATGTTGTCAGAGAAGGTTTTGCCAAGTCTAAAAGTGATATACCAGTGCCAGAGGGCTGGGGTTTGACGATCACATATGGTCGTCACATATTCTTCTTCCATCCCTGAGTGATGACACACCCGGAGCCAGATGCTTGACACGAATACAATTTTTTGTTTTTTTACATTCGATAGAGATATGAACAGCTTGGTGTACATTCTAAAATGGAGAAAATTTTCCAAAATTACTCTTTGCTAATCTTTCTCAGAAAACATAAATATGCCACCAATTGTTGAATATTTTATAGCTTAAAGGGAAAGATAATTTAACTCACTTTACACTAAAAGAACAATTATTTATTTGAAAGCAATGAACCCATAAAAGGATGCCCGAACATTCAATGGTGTTTTACGATGAGTCTGAGATACAATGTAAAATGAATTTTCATGAGTTAACTTTTATCTAAAAGTCTTAAGATTAAATAAAAATCATGGAACCTTTGGATATAGTACGTTTGTCAATAAACAGAAAAACATTCAATAAAAATCCTTCTAAACTAAAAAAATCCTTCTAAATTAAAAAAAATTAAATCATTTATATTCAAAAAAAAAATCATTTATTCTCTATTAATTAAGTCCATGCAATGACTACTGAGAATCTTGTTTCCATGAAGAATTTGAAAGTAAATGTATAGACAGGTGTATGTTTGGCTATATGTCGTATATACATATATATATGTGTACAATGTAGATTAAATCTAAGAATAAAATTAGTACATATTCACAATAGGCAGTGACATTTTACCCAATAGTGTCAAAGAATAATTATTATAATTTAGTCACATGTGAGTAACAATAGTGAAAACATATAAAGATCCAATTTACTTTAAAATACTATGGGATGGCTGGGTGCCCGTAGCTCGGTGGCTAGGACACCAGCCATATACATCAGAGCTGGTGGGTTCGAATCCAGCCCAGGCCTGCCAAAAAACAATGACAATTGCAACAAAAACAATAGCTAGGCATTGTGGTGGGCACCTGTAGTCCCAGCTACTTGGGAGGCTGAGGCAAGAGAATCGGTTATGCTTAAGAGTTTGAGGTTCCTGTGAGCTGCTATGCCACCGCACTCTACCCAGGGCGACAGCTTGAGACTCTGTCTCAAAAAAAAAAAAAATACATACAGCATGTCCATAAAGTTCATGTGCAAATTAAATTTAAATTGCACACGAACATTATGGCCACCCTGTATATTAACTAGAATCACTGATGCCTATAAATCTGATAAAAGATAATTCCTAAGCTGTACATCCAAGATTGCTATTGTATTTTCACTTCTCCTACTTTCATACACAAAGAGAGCTTTACTTACCCTGACATCTGAATATATAATTCAATCTGATTAAAGTTTGCAACAACTGGCTTGGCACCCATAGCACAGTGGTTACAGCACCAGCCACATACACCAAGGGTGGTGGGTTCAAACCCTGCCCAGGCCAGCTAAACAACAATGACAACTGCAACGAAAAAACAGCTAGGCATTGTTCTGGGCATCTATAGTCCCAGCAACTTGGGAGGCTGAGGTAAGAGAATTGCTCAAGCCCAAGAGTTTGAGGTCGTTGTGAGCTGTGACTCTACGGCCAGCATCCTACTGAGGGTGACGTAGTACGATTTTGTCTATTAAAAAAAAGAAAAGTTTACAACAACTCCTGGTCCATCAATCAACAGAAAAGGATGGAAAATGCCCATTTGGACCATAGTTTATAAGTGGCTTAGAGCTACTCAAAGGAAACTACAAGAACAATAAAAAATAAGACTTTCAAGTCCAGGTTTGCCCTGAGAGATCAAATCAAATGTTATTACAGAGGATAAAGGCAATATAAGAGTATAGAAAACAGGGAAGAAGGCACTGGAGTTCCATATTGTCACAAGACTGGTTTCATTTAGTTCCAAAGTTTATTTAAGTGATGACAGTAAATTACCAGAATAGAAATCATGTCAGTGGTGGTGCCTGTAGCTCAAGTGGCTAAGGCGCCAGCCACATACACCAGAGCTGGCGGGTTCGAATCCGGCCTGGACTGGCCAAACAATGACAACTACAACCAAAAAAAATAGTCAGGCGTTATGGCAGGCGCCTATAGTCCTAGCTACTCAGGAGGCTGAGGCAAGAGAACCACTTAAGCCCAGGAGTTTGAGGTTGCTGTGAGCTGTGACACAAAGGCACTCTACCCAAGGTGATAGCTTGAGGCTCTGTCTCAAAAAAAAAAAAAAAAAAAGAAAAGAAAAGAAAAAGAAATTATGTCAGAATTTGTGGCCATTTACAAGGTCTGTGATTTTGGGTAAATTACTTAAGCTCTCTAGAATTGTTTCTTCACATTTAAAATTAATGATATCTCACTCTCTTCTCTGGGTTTTGGTGAGGATTCAATAATATATCAATACTATGTCAAAATGTCCAGCACCCAATGACTACATCATGGTAGTTACTCACCTGCTATTACTGAGTCTACTCAGTAAAGGTCTACTTCCTTTTTCTGAGTGGATGTCAATTGATAGTTTGTAAAGTTGAGGACTCATGCTTGATCTATGACATAAATACTCAAAGTCCCTAAACTCAGACTTGGCCTTGGCCCTAGAGATCTTCATCTCTAAGTCACATCTGCGTAGATCCACTGCTAAATAATCATGAACATCCTGCTTGAGGATACATCCTTCTGTCTCCACACCCTCCATTTTTTTCAGAAGAGACCAAAACTAATGAAATACGCTATAAAACATTCTTTCTTATTTAAAAAAAATCTTTTGTCATAACTGTTAACATAGGTTTTAGATACTATCTCATATCATAACTTATTTTTGGAAAAATATTTTTATGAATATTAAAAAAAGAGACTACATGTACCTTTTTTATCAATAATAATATTTAAATAAAGAAAATGATTAATTTTTTTCTCCACCTCAGAATTATACAAGGAGAATGAAGGAAATAAGGTAGTTTCAAATTTTCTGGGATTGTGGTATCCAATCAATACCAAATTTTAGGAAGGAGTGGCTCAGTTTAACAGTTACTAGTGAGTTTATTAATATGGAGGGAAAATTAAGTGAAGAACATTTTAAGGTGAAATTTAAAATTAAGCATTAGAAAATACAGTCAGCAGTATATTCCATATTTATGATTTTGCTTTAGTGAATTTTCAGGTACTAAATTTGAAATTTAATATACACACAAATAAACTGCATTCAAAGAACTAGTCCTTTATGTTTCCTTCTAAACAGTAAGTTGGATTGTAGACTTTCTAAGATAGTCACTTCTGAACATCGGTGGATAGATACTTCATCTGTGTAAATTAACTTTATTCTCAATTGCAAAAGGCAAATTTCATGTCACATATGTAGTGTGATATCTTTTATTCTGCTTGGATTGGTATTTTGTTGACATCAATGGGATTTCTGCATCTTTTTTTGTCCAAAGGAAAATATGAATGAGAAAAATGTATAGAATAATCTTTCAGCCTTAGCAAAGACATTTCGTTACTGAGCGGAATGTGTTGCAGCCAGTCAGGGTGACAGGAGAGTTAAGCGAGGGTGAGGAGAGGCCAGGAATTCACATCTTTACTGTGTTGTTTCATTAAAAATAAGTAGATTGGAAGTTTTAAAACATCTTGAGCATTATTATTCAGAGATTGTTTTAAAAATCTTCTCAAACTATTGTTTCCAAGACTTACTTTCTATAACCACAGAAAAAGCACAGTATTCAGCACTGTTCCTATTCTTATCTTGGGCATTTGTCTTGGAATTTTCAGAGTTCTTAAAAATTTTGACTTCATCCAAGTCACTCTGTTTCTCTCTTTTTTTTTTTGCATTATAAAACATGAGGTGTTTTCAACTGTTTTCCTAATAAAAAAACATGAAAATAATCTAATTTCATGTAGAATAGTAAATAGGTTAATAATAATAACCCCAACGATTTTCAAAGTTTGTGACATAATATTTTGTATCTCCTTTATATCATCCTTTAACAGTTAGACCTGATAATTATACACCAGCAGGTGGAGCTGCTTGGAAGTAAGTATGGCATATTCTTCACTTGTTAAAACTGTTGAAAATATTTTCATTTTCAGAAGTTTCTTTACATCAAAATATGTTAAAAACAATAAAATAAAATATGTAGAATAGAAATAGATCAAAAAGAGAACTAGGTCTAGTTTTTTAAATAAAAGCTAGGAGTAAAGTTATTAATCTGATGAGATAAAACTAAAAGCATAAAACTCTCAGTCAGTGATACTGCCATTAAAATTCTAATATTATATTTAATCTTGAGATGATAAAAGCCATTTGATCATTTCCACGAATGTTAATCATTCAAATTTCTTTATACTTTCAAAAATGTAAGTCAAGTTTGAGACAACAAAAATCCATCAAACCAAAAAGCCACTGTTTTATCACTTTATCAGTGATTCACTGTATAGGCAAATTATTTAACAATACACAAATTTACAGGAATGACTAAGCGGCTTCAAATTACTTGAGTATTTTATGTTTATAATATTCCATATTATTCCTAAAATATGCCAATGTTTTTGACATATTTTTGAGATATAGATTTTAGACAAAAACAATATTTTTGACATATTTTTGAGATACAGTCTTTATACAAAAACAATACTATCACTGTAAATTGTTCTACTAATTTACGTATCAATGATAGATTTATTATTTGAGTAATAGATTCTTCTCAGCATTGGATCTTTAGTTGAAAAATTATACTACATGTTTTCAAGCAGGTCATATATCTGGAATCAGATATATTAATAAATTAATATAATTTATTAATTATATAGCTTTGTCTCAGCATTTACTTTGATTTCCACGGCTATGTTTTTAAATTTTAAAGCATGGAAATAGATTTGTGTGAAGGTATCGTGGGTTTAATAATTAATTAGCTACTCTGTCTTAATAACACTCCCCCTTCACTTATTTAAAGGTTATGGTACTAAGAAAAACATTATTTTATGACATTTCTTCCTGCTCCTTTAGTGATACTTGGCACTGAGACCTCTAATAAATATGAGATTAAAAACAGCCTGGGACAAAGAATTTACTTTGCAGTGGAGGAAAGCATCTGCTTCAACCGTACTTTCTGTTCCACACTGCGATCTTGCACCCTGAGGATCACGGATAACTCAGGTCGAGAGGTGATTACCGTAAACAGGCCCTTGAGGTGTAACAGCTGCTGGTTCCCTTGCTACCTACAAGAGGTTAGTCACTGGCTTTGAAAGTCTTTTTTTTTTTTTTTTTAATAATAGCAATTATTTCTTTAAATGAAATTCATCTGGAGCTATGAGGTAATTAACCTTTCAATTGTTTGAATCAGTATGTTTCTCCGTTAGAATCAGGATAGTTTGAGAATTTCAGGTTTCACTAAATTTTTTTCTTTCCGACTAAAATCTATAGTGGTTTCCATGATGTTATTTGGTGATGATAACTCATGTATCATGAAAATGAGACATGTCCTCCTAAATCTCAAAATTAGCCCGGTACTTGTAATGTCCCCTACTGGGCAAAAGGACCCTTTGTCCTCTTGAACAGTAGCAAAGTTCAGGAGGTGCCAAGTGATACTAAATCCTGTAAGGAGTTCCCTTGTGTAGGTATTATTATTTAAGACAGAGTCTCACATTGTGTTTACCATTTATGGCAAGCTCCAAGGTTTGACAAAAATAACATTACTGTGCTAGAAAGAATAATGCAATTATTTTATTTTAATATACAATAGATTATTATTATTATTGTTTAATAGACCTGTAATAACTTCCATGACATAATGCAGTTAAATTGACACAGAACATTTAGTTCTTTTACTGACATTGATATTATGATATCTGTATGAATTAGAAAAAGTAGGTTTTCCTCTTCACATTTTGCAGTCAAGGAAATAAAGTGGAGATGAGTTGCCCATGATTGTGCATTCAGGAAATATCATACATGGAGTTGATCCGGGTATCCTAATCCAAACATAAGCTTCTCCGTTGAGTACTTGTGTATAAGCACTATCCTTAGAACAATGGACAAGTGTTAATATAAAAGGTGGTTATTTAAAGACTTTTTTTTCATTGTTAGGGATTCATTGAAAGTATAAAGAATTAGGTGACACTGATTGCAGTTGTTAAGTAAAGTCCCTCTTGTAATTGTGTCCTGCCCCCAAGAGTTGTGCCATACACTGTGAACTCCCATCCCCTCCATTCCCTTTCCTTGATCCCTCAGTCCTCTGCCCTCCTTGTATTAGCTCATCTACTGCCTTTATATTAGAATTGAGTACATTGGATTCTTGCTTCTCCATTCTTGTGATGCTTTACTAAGAAGAATGTGTTCCACCTCCATCCAGGTTAATATAAACCTTTTTAGTGGCTGAATATTATTCCATGGTATACATATACCACAGTTTATTAGTCTATTCTTGGGTTGGTGGGCATTAGGTTGTTTCCACATTTTGGTGATTGTAAAATGAGTTGCAATAGTCGAGTACAAATGTCTTTATGATAAAAGGAATTTCAGGGTCAATGCCTAGTAATAGGATTGCAGGATCAAATGGGATGTCTAATTTGAGTTTTTTCAGGATTCTCCATACTTCCTTCCAAAAACATAGTATTATTTTGCAGTCCCACCAGCAGTATAAAAGTGTTCCCCTCTCTCCACATCCACACCAGCATCTGCAGCTTTGAGACTTTGTGATGTGGGCTATTCTCACTGGGTACAGGTGATATCTCAGGGTGTTTTTGATTTGCATTTCTCCGAGGATCAGGGATGATGAGCATTTTTTCAAATGTTTGTTAGCCATTTGTCTGTCTTTGTCAAAGAAAGTTCTGTTCATATATCCTGCCCAGAGGTACACAGGATTGTTTACTCTTTTCATGTTGATTAATTTGAGTTCTCTGTAGATTCTAGTTATCAACCCTTTGTCAGCTTGATACCCTGCAAATATCTTTTCCCATTCTGAAAGTTGTCTTTTTGTTTTACTTGTGTGACCTTAGCTATGCACCAGCTTTTCAGCTTTAAGTTGCTTTATTTGTTAAGTTTTGTTGTGATGACCACTGAAGTCTTCATCATAAAATCTTTCCCAGTCCAACATCATCAAGAGTTTTCCCCACACTTTCTTCTACGATTTTTATCATTTTGTGTCTTAGATTTAAGTGTCTTTTCCAGCTTGAGTCAATTTTTATAAGGAGTGAAAGGTGTGGGTTCAGTTTCAGTCTTTTGCATGTGGTTATCAAGTTCTCCCATCACCATTTATTGAATAGGAATTATTTTCCCTACTGTATGTTTTGTTAGGTTTATCAAAGATCAGATGGCAAGTAGACACCGGTTTCATCTCTTGGTTTTCTATTCTGTTCCATCTGTCTATGTCTATATTTTTGTGCCAAAATATAGACATGCTGTTTGGATTACTGTGGACTTATAATATAGCCTGAAGTCTGGTAGGGTGGTACCTCCAACTTTGTTTTTATTACTAAGTATAGCCTTGGCTATACAGGGTTTTTCTGGTTCCATACAAAATGAAGTACTATTTTTTCCAATTTTTCAAAATAGGACATTGGTATCTTAATGGAGATTACATCAAATCTGTAGATTGCTTTGGGTAGAAGAGACACTTTATTTATTTATTTGTTTGTTTGTTTGTTTATTTATTGAGACAGAGTCTCACTATGTCACCCTCCATAGAGTGTCATGGCATTACAGCTCACAGCAACCTCCAACTCTTGGGCTTAAGTGATTCTCTTGCCTGGGCCTCCCAAGTATCTAGAACTACAGGTGTCCACCACAATGCCTGGCTATTTTTTTGTTGTAGCTGTCATTGTTGTTTAACAGGCCCAGGCTAGGCTCAAACCTGCCAGCTGTGGTGTATGTTTCTGGTGCCCTAGCCTCTTAAGCTACAGGTGGCAAGCTGACATTTTAATGTTGCTTCTTCCCAGCCATGAATGTGGTATGTTTTTCCATTTGTTAGTGTCTTCTGCAATTGGTATTCTAAGGATTTCATAATTTTCTTTGAAAAAATCTTTCACCTGTTTTGTTAGGTATATTCCTGAGTATTTCCTTTTCTTTGAAGCTATTGTGAAGGAAATTGTGTCCTTAACTTGCTCCTCAACTTGGCTGTTATTGGCATATACAAAGGCAACTGATTTGTGGACATTGATTTTATATCCTGACACATTACTGTATTTCCTGATGACTTCCGAGAGTTTTGTGGTTGAGTCTCTGGGGTTTCTAAGTATAAAATCATATCATCAGCAAAGGGGGAGAGTTCAACCTCCTCTGCCTCCATTATATCCTTCTCTTTCCTGATTGCTTTGGCTGGAACTTCCAGAACTGTATTGAATAATAGGAGTGATAGTGGACATCCTATCTATTTCCAGTTCTAAGTGGAAAAGCTTTCAGTTTTACACCATTCAGTATGATATTAGCTGTGGGTTTGTCATAGATGGCTTCAATACCTTAATAAATATGCCACCTGTGCCAATTTTCTTAAGTGTTCTTGTTAGAAAAGGATGATGAGTTTTGTCAAATGCTTTTTCTGCATCTATTGAAAGGATCATATGGTCGTTGTTTTGCTTCTGTTGCTGTGGTGTATTACATTTATGGATTTGCTTATGTTAAACCAACCTTGCATCTCTTGGATGAAGCCTACTTGATTGTGTGTATAATTTTTTAATGAGTAGCTGCAATCTATTAGCTAATATTTTGTTGAGTATTTTTGCATCACTATTCATTAGTGAATTTGGTCTGTAGTTCTTCTTTTTAGGGGGGTCTTTTCCTGGTTTTGGAATCAAGATTGCTTGATAGACATATATAGAACAATCCATCCCAAAGTTTGTTTATGAACCAAGTTTACTTCATAAGATGTACTGGGGAAGGCTCCTTCCTTCTCAATGTTTTGGAACAGATTTTGCAGTATAGCTACAAGCTAATCTTTGAAGGTGAGATAGAATTCTGATGTGAAGCCATCTTGTCCTGGCCTTTTTTGTTATTGTTATTGTTGGGAGCTGTTTTATTGTTTCTGCAACCTCAGTACTTGATATTGGTTGTTGAAGAAATCTATTTTTTCTGGGTTAAGCCTGAGAAGACGGTGCGATTGTAGGTATTGGTCCATTTCCTCCACATTGTCAAATTTCTGGACATAAAGTTTTTGGTAGTAGTCAGAAAAAATCTCTTGTATCTCTGTAGTATCAGTTGTTATTTCTCCCTTTTTATTTCAGATTGAGATTATTAAAGATTTTGCTTTTCTTTTTCTTATCAATCTGGCCAATGATTTATCAATGTTATCTATCTTTTCAAAGAACCAACTTTTTGTTTCATCAATTTTCTGAATGATTCTTTTACTTTCAATTTCATTTATTTCTGATTTAATTTTGGTTATTTCTTTTCTTCTCCTAGGTTTGGGATTGGATTGCTCTTCCTTTTCCACGTCTTTAAGATGATTCATTATGTTATTGTACTCTTTCTGTTTTTCCCATGTAAGCATCTAATGCAATAAATTTCTCTCTTAGGACTGCTTTTGCAGTGTCCACAGGTTTTGGTAGCTTGTGTCTTCATTGTTGTTATGCTCAAGGAAGTTAATGATTTCCTTTTTTATCTCTTCTTTGAGCTATCATTCAGCATAAGGTTAATTTCCATGACTTTGTGTGAGGATGACAATTTTTATTCAAATTGAGTTTCACCTTTATTGCCTTGTGGTCTGAGAAGATACAAGGTAAAATTTCAATTCCTTTGATTTTGTTGAGGTTTGATTTGTGTCCTAGGATATGATATTTTGGAGAATGTTCCATGGGCCAATGAGAAGAAGATATATTCTTTAGCTTTGGGATGGATTGTTCTACATGTGTCTATCAAGCACAGTTGTCCTAGGGTCACATTTAAGTTCCTTGACTTTTTGTTTAATTTCTGTTTAGAGGATCTGCATAGCTCTATAAGAGGAATGTTAAAGTCCCCTGCCATTATGATGTTATGAGATATCATATTGCTCAGACTAATTAAGATTCTGTTTCAAGAATCTGGAAGCATTTAAGTTCAGTGCACAAATATTTAGAATTGAAATGTCTTCTTGTACTTTACTCTTGACCAATATGAAGTGCCCATCTTTGTCTTTTTTGAATTTCATCGCTTTAAATCCCCTTGTATCTAAAAATAAGATTGCAACCTCTCTTTTCTTCTGATTTCCATTTGCCTGAAAATTGTCTTCCATCCCTTTACCCTGAGTTTTAGTTTGTCTTTCAAGGCTAGGTGTGTTTCCTGTAGACAGTAAATGGATGACTTGTGCTTTCTTTATCCAATCAGCCAGCCTATGCCTCTTCAGTGGAGAAGTCAAGCCGTTAACATTTATTGAGATAATTGATAAGTGTGCTGAATATAATATTCATCTTACATTGTGGAAGCTAAGTATTGTCCTTTAGTTTGTGGATGTTTACTTTCCTGGTAGTCCATTATGATGGTCAGTGTGTAGAAGAGATCTAAGTATTTGATATAGAGCTGGTCTTATTGTGGCAAACTTCCTCAATGTTTGCATATCAGTAAAAGATTTTATTTCTCTATCAATTTTAAAGCTTAACTTAGCAGGATATAAAATTCTGGGCTGAAAATTGTTTTTGTTTAAGTAGATTAAAGGTAGGTGGTCATTGTCTTCTGGCTTGAAAAGTTTTATTTGAGAAGTCCACAGTAACCCTGATGGATTTTTCCTTGTAGGTCAATTGACACTTACTCCTGGCAACTTGCAGAATCTTCTTTTTTGCCTTAACTTTGGGCAGGATCATCACAATGTGTCTTGGAGAAGTTCTATTTCGGCCGTGATGGCCTGGGGCCTAGATATCCCTCTGAAAAGAGTGTGTCAGAATCTTTGACAATGTTTGGGAAATTTTCATTTACAAAATTTTTAGGGCTTCCATTCCTCTAGGGCATTCTTCTTCCCCTTTTGGGATATCTATAACTTGTATGTTTGAATACTTCATGAAGTCCCATAATTCTGTCATCAAACATTCTCCTTTCTCTCTCTTTTTTTCTGTCTCTTTAACTGCCTGAGTTAGCTCAAGAGCTTTATCCTCTACCTTTGAGATTCTTTCTTCTGCATGGTCTAATTTGTTATTGATACATTCTACTGTATCTTTAAGTTCCCTGATGGACTGCTTCAATTCCTTATGCTCCGCTATATCCTTTCTATATTCTTCATATCTTTCATCTCTTATTTGATTCTGGTTTTGGATTTACCTTTGGTTATTTTCCACTTTCTCAGCAATTTCCTTCATTGTTTTTACCACCCATATTTTAAATCCCCCTTCTGTCATTTCTAACATTTCTGTATAGGTGGAATCCTCTGTAGGAGCTACTTCATGATCCCTTGGGTGGGGGTGGGGGTGCTCTGGCCTGGTTTTTCATGTGGCTAGGATTTTTCTGCTGTTTCTTCTTCATGAGTGTTTTCTTTTCTTGTCTGTTGCCTTACCCTACTTATTCCTTTCACTTCCTCTTGCTCTTTAGGTTACTGTGCCTCTGACCTAAGGTATTAAAGTATCCTTTGGTAAAGGGCTAAAAGGATAAGAAGAGTGAACAGCAAGAAGGGATAAAAGATAAAAAAGAAAAAAGATAAAGGAAAGGGGGGGTGAGTAAAATGGAAGACTGACAAAAAGAAGAGAGGAACAGAAGAGAGAGACAAAAGTTATGGTAGTGTGCAGTAGAGTACTTTGACCCACACCCCAAGATCTGGACCTCTGGGGGGCCTGGGTTGAGTGGACCCTGGATGTCTGTAGCTCTTTGCCAGCCTGAGGAGACACAGGACCCCACCTCCACAAAATAGAGAAGAAAAACAAAAATACTATAAATCAAACCAAAACAAACAAACAAAAAACCTTAAGGAATAAAATTGGGAGATAAAACAAATAACAAAGGAGAAAAACTAGTGAAAATGAAGCTCTTATTATTAAAGAAGGCAACAATAAAAATTATATTTACATGAGAAAAATGAAGAAAAAAGGAAAATCTAGAGAGGAAAAGTTGAAAAAATATTTTTAAATGAAAAAAAAAATTTACCTATACATATATATCTTGCTGACTATAGCCTGAGCAACAGGTGATTTTCTGAGGTATGAGATGCTAATCACAATGCTCATACAGCTGTATAAGATGGAGACTGGAAGTCTCTGCTAACTTCTTTGTCCTCAAACCCCACAGTGTTGGGAGCCTGAATCTCTCCTCAGCCCACTTAATAGACACACCTCCATCTTTCCAATCCGTGTCCTTTAACTAAGCAGTGGCTTTCCCAGGAAAGTGTGTGTTGCTCAGATCTCTCTAGAAGTGGCTGCCCGCTTATCAGGCACACCAGAACTAGCCTTGCTCTAGGAACCTGAGGGCTGAGCCTGAAAGGCAGCTCTCCCATAATGGCTGCTCACAGCCTGCAGCAGAAGGATAAAAGCACCATTCGTCTCCAGTGGCTCAGTCCCAGCCACTCGCTCACTCACCCAAAGTCTCCCAAGGTAACTCAACCAAGTGCCCAAGTCCAAAAAAAAAAAAACCCCACAGGGAGGCCTGCCCTGTCTGCAAACTCTCACTGCTGCCATAGCTGCTGCCATTGCAGCCACCATGGCCACCACGGCCAGCTGGCCAGACACTGACTGATTGCAAACACTTGCCACTTCTCCACTGCTTTTGTCCTTCTCTTGGGGTCCTGAAGTCTCCCATTGCCTTCCTGTGCCCCCAAATGGATATTTCTGGTAGAGCCCACAAGCCAGAAGTGCCTGGAGTCTTTTCTCCCAAATCTCACTGTACCCGGTTGCAAAGAAGCTGTCTCTAGTCTGCCATCTTCCTCTGCCTTCCCTTAAGGTCATTTCTAATAATATATATTGAAGCTAATTTTCCAACTATTTATAGGTGGGTACCCCATGATAAGATGTCTCAAGTACTCATATATGGAACCCAAGAATTTCCCTCTACCTACTGAAAATATTTAATATTAGTATGCCCCAAGATGGTATAGTCAGTGTAATTATAGACTATGTGGCCATTTGAATATTTCTGATAATCAATGTTTTATTTAATAGAAACCCAGTGTTACAAATTAAACATAAGATATGTCATAATATCCATTAGTAAATTTTTAAGATTCAGTCAAAATCAAATCATGTACTTTAAAAGTGGCCTCAGAACAAGTAAACATAATTCTAAGCAATCTAGCTGAAACCATATTTGTCTAAGGATGCTACATACGTAAGACTATAAGCTTAATAAGAAAATTAAAATCAGGTGACAGATCAGATTTGGTTTGGCTTATGTAAGACTAATGGGGTCAAATTCTAAAAATGCAAAATACAGCTGCTAGTCTCTAATACTTTGGAACACTTGTAACTGCAATTAAACTAGTGTTTAATGACTTCAAAAAGCATTTGTTTTTAATTACACACAAACTGGAAGTTAACAATATAAAGAGAAAAAGCTCATGCACACTCAATAACTGGTAAAGGAGACTTGAGATAGATATATATTGTGGCTACGACTGAGAGGAAGTAGATTAGAAGTAGTACATGTGGAACAGCTTCAAGGTTTGACAAACGGTTGTACTTGGCATCAAATGGCAAAGAATCCAATGTCCCAGAGTCGGAAGATAGGCCTGGGGAAGAATCTCCTTAGGCAAAATAAGACACGGTCTTTCAGTGCACAGTGCCAAACATGTATCTATACAATGAATTTGCTTCTATTAAAGAGAAAAAAAAAAGTCCCCTGCTTTGTGTTCTTAAAAGCAGATATTTAGGATGATTTGTAGAATATGAAAATAATTTTATATCTGCACTGTTTAGAGATAAATTGATTTTATAGTAACAGTAAAATATAATAACAAGAAAATCTTATTTTATTATTATCTCTTCTTATAGTTAGAAATTCAAGCACCTCCTGGTACTATAGTTGGTTATGTCACACAGAAGTGGGACCCGTTTCTGCCTAAATTCACAATCCAAAATGCAAACAAAGAAGATATTTTGAAAATTGTTGGTCCTTGTGCAACGTGTGGCTGTTTTGGCGATGTGGATTTTGAGGTATGATTGAAAAATGAAGGAGGTTTTCACTTAGGTTCTGATTTTTTTAATTCTTAAAATAGTCAAATCAATTAACCTCAAATAAATTTAGAAAATAATGTATCTGTGAAGTAATGTAATATAATGTACTTATAGTTATATATGCTCTACGAATAATTTAAGAGATGCTAAGTCTTAGAATTTTTTTTTGTAGAGACAGAGTCTCACTGTACCGCCCTCGGGTAGAGTGCCGTGGCGTCACACAGCTCACAGCAACCTCCAACTCCTGGGCTTACGCGATTCTCTTGCCTCAACCTCCCGAGCAGCTGGGACTACAGGCGCCCACCACAACGCCCGGCTATTTTTTTTGTTGCAGTTTGGCTGGGGCTGGGTCCGAACCTGCCACCCTCGGCATATGGGGCCGGCGCCCTACTCACTGAGCCACAGGCGTCGCCCGTCTTAGAATTTTTTTTTAAATAGTATTATAAAATATACTACTTTGGTCATATTTGTCATAAGCCAGTGTATTATTCAAAGTAATTTTTTTTTTTTATTTTTTTTTTTTTGTAGAGACAGAGTCTCACTCTACGGCCCTCGTAGAGTGCCGTGGCCTCACACAGCTCACAGCAACCTCCAACTCCTGGGCCCAAGCGATTCTCTTGCCTCAGCCTCCCGAGTAGCTGGGACTACAGGCGCCCACCACAACACTCGGCTATTTTTTGGTTGCAGTTTGGCCGGGGTCGGGTTTGAACCCGCCACCCTCGGCATATGGGGCCGGCGCCTTACCGACTGAGCCACAGGCGCCGCCCTATTCAAAGTAATTTTAACAAATTGAATATAATGATGGTTATCAAATAAAACTTTTCCTGAATGTAAATTTAGCTAAATACAATGTTATGTGTTTTGTGATAATTTGTTCATTATCTTTCCCTACTTAGCACAGTAAAATGTCTTGTTACTTTAAAAATATCCAATTGTTTAGCCAGGCGTTGTGGCGGGCGCCTGTAGTCCCAGCTACTCGGGAGGCTGAGGCAAGAGAATCGCTTAAACCCAGGAGTTGGAGGTTGCTGTGAGCTGTGTGAGGCCACGGCACTCTACTGAGGGCCATAAAGTGAGACTCTGTCTTTACAAAAAAAAAAAAAATCCAATTGTTTCAACATTAAGCTTTTAATGCAGTAAAACATATTGTTTTGTCTTTTTAAATTATATTTTCTGATTTTGAAAAATAGCAACACATTCAACTTTTGGTGTGTTTTATTTATGTGAAATTATACTTGGGATACAATTTAGAATAATCTAAATTATATAACTTCTTTGCTATAGCCCAGATGGTCACATAACCATGTTCAAATCTAATTTCAGAAGCACACTCCATTAAAAATCACTAATTTTAAAAACTGTGTTTCTAGACTTTTGAAATTTATTTTATAAAATGATATACTCTCATATTTGTGTAAATTGAATGCTAAAGAGCAATAAGTAGTTGCAAATTCAATTTGTAAGAATAGAAACTATTTTTTTGTTGTGTTATTTATTTATTTTTATTGTTGAAGATTCATTGAGGGTGTAGAGAACCAGGTTACACTGATTGCATTAGTTAGGTAAAGTCCCTCTTATAATTGTGTCCCACCTCCAAGAGGTGTGTCACACATCATGACTCCCCACCCCCTCCCTTCTTCCCTCTCTCAGCTCTTCCCTTCCCTAACCCCTGACCATGTACTAGGTTATCACTTGTCCTCACATCATAATTGAGTACATTGGATTCTTGCTTCATTCTTGTGATGCTTTACTAAGAAGAATGTGTTCCACCTCCATCCAGGTTAATACAAAAGATGTAAAGTCTCCATCTGTTTTTAGTGGCTGGATAGCATTCCACAGTATACACATCCCACAGCTTGTTAATCCATTCCTGGATTTGGTAGGCATTTAGACTATTTCCACAGTTTTTAAATTGTAAATTGGTCTAGTCCAAATGTCCTTATGATAAAAGGATTTTTTTTTCTTCTGGGTAGATGCCCACTAATGAGATTGCAGGATCAATCCTAAGACACGACCTAACCCCAGTGAGAATGGGCCACACCACATAATCTCAAAGCTACAGATGCTGGCTGTAAGAGGGGAAAGAGGGGAGTACTTTTACACTGCTGGTGGGACTGCAAACTAATACAGCCTTTTTGGAAGAAGTGTGGAGAATCCTCAAAGAACTCAAAATAGAAACTATCTTAACAGATTCTCTTAGATAACATCTTAGGCAGAGGAGATGGCCTAATTTAAAGTGTGTATTTATTTCATTCATTCATTTATTCATTCACATATATCTTACCTAGGACATCAATTTTCAGGACTTCAGGAAACATTATTCTTCTAGAAATACAATGTAAATTTTACAAAGTGAGCTATCCTAACTCCATCCCATTCCAGAACAATTTGGCATAACTTTCCTTGGAGTAATAGGATGGCAAATTAAAACATAAGAGTTTTAGGATTCAGGATATAGAGATGCCCTAAGTTACTTCCTCTATTTTCTATTTCTTTCTACCATATGGAAAGTGAAGTTTATATTGAATCACTTTTAGCATCAGGATGGGGAACAAATTTGCAAATGAATAGTTGGTAAAGTTGAACTGTAGACTCCTAGCAGAGAAAGACTGACAGACTTTGATGTCAAATTGGTCTGAACTTCCTGTGTAAAACATTAGACCAGAGAGGTTTTGGGTGTAAAAATAGGATTTAGGATTAGTTAGAAGGAATGACCTAACAAATGTCTGAGGATAAGATAAAAATGTGATGTAATAATTACTGATAATATTTAAATGTCTTAATAACATTATAGGTAGCAATAAAAGATTGAAAGTTTACAAATTGTGCCTAGAAATTAATGTAATTACTTTTAAATTTTGTTCAAACATACCTTCTCTCTCCCTCTCTCTCTTTTTTTTTTTTAAATGGAGAATTCAGGTTTGAAAGCTAGACCTCAGGTAAAGAAATAACTTTCTTGGTTAAACCATATAATTGAACTATGTACCTGCTGCCACCTTGTGGTAGCCTGTCCTTAATTATTTATTGTTACTACAGTCTCCATTTAGACACAAAAAGAGAAAAAAAGAATTACTATCGATTAAAAAAGTATTAGAAAAGTACAATTTCTGAAGAGTGACCTGGAGTGTTAAATCTATAAACCTATACTTACATAAAGGAATAACTGGCACAGAATTGTCATTTGGAAATGAGGAATAAAATAATTGAAAGTTCTCATGAACTTTTACCCTCAGAAGTGTAAAACCATGTTTTTTCACCTTCAAACTTACTACTTCTTATTTTCTTTTTGAAGATAAAAACTATTAATGAAAAGCTTACAATTGGGAAGATTTCAAAATATTGGTCAGGATTTGTAAATGATGTCTTCACAAATGCTGACAACTTTGGAATTCATGTGCCAGCTGATCTGGATGTGTCAGTCAAAGCAGCAATGATTGGCGCTTGTTTTCTCCTTGTAAGTATGATCTTCTATGGGTGACGTATTTTTCTCTCTTGTTAATTACTATAGAACCAATCCTAGTTGACACAGTTTTTATTCCCAAAGAGTAAATTTTATGCATAGAATCCTAGTTTGAGATGGACTTTTCTCAAAAATCAGAATTTAAAAGATTGCCTTTCTGTTGGGCAGCCCCCCATCCTATGATTTCACACCCTCTCTTTCTATGTTGCCCATAACATCTACTCATCCTTTCCTCCAGAACCAAGTTTTCCTCCACTTTCAGCTTCAATTGAGACTTTTGGCTTATTTTTACTTTAACTAAAATACATGCGATCATGGGCAGCGCCTGTAGCTCAAAGGAGTAGGGAGCCAGCCCCATATACTGGAGGTGGCAGGTTCAAACCCGGCCTGGGGCCAAAAACTGAAAAAAAAAAAAAAAACATGCAATCATAAATATCACAAGATTTATCCTGGGTAAAGTTCAGAACCCTGATTATCAATGAGCTAGCTAATACTCAGACTGTGAAAAATGCAGCTTTCTTGCCTTTACTATCTGAACATAGATACAAGAGAGCACACACATGACTTAATAGGTAGCAGTTGCAGCTGTTACAAAGATATTATGTCCTCATCTTTACTTCAACTTAGAATTTTGTTGAAGAGCAGAAGTTAAGTAATACTTGTGCCAAAATTCTTGGCAGGCTCCTACCCCTAATTCCTGCTCTAATATCTAAGTCATTTCCTGCCATTTTCAATGCACTCAGAAAAACTCATAGAATTTTTCAGTAAGCTTAAATTACTCCTCTTATTTTATTGTTCTCTGAAGTTTTTAAAATCCTAAAACTTACAGCTATATTAATGCGTGCTGCTGTGGAATAAAATCAGCCTTATTTACTGAATTTCTCCTAAACACTCACAAGAAATGTACAAATACTGAAAGAGCTTTAGAAAGCTGCTGATGTGAGGATACCTCCTGATCTGTAGGAAAAAAAAATCCACAAATGCAACCTAATTTTTGGCCTCTTCTTGTTCCAGGTGACCACTTTACTTCCCATAACTCTCCCTCCTCATACTCCACTGTCTTGAGTTCTCTGTGATGTTTTCAGTTCTTCCTCAGATGACTACTTAATCGCTGATCTCATTGTCTGTAATGATATATCTAATTTTTATTCAAAGGTCAGTGCCTATCACATCTTCCTTCACTAGCCCAGAACACGCCACAATCTGATTCTCTAAACTATTGATCACCCAAAATTTAGACTGAGAATACCACACTTATTCATACAAAGTTTCCAAGTTATTCAGACTCTGAAAATTCAACATGTAAGTGTCAGGAAGCTGAAAACTTTTCAATTTTTCTCCTCCTGATAAATCATACCATGCTGGAACACCACAGGAAATATAATTGCTTTTCATAATCAAAGTTTCCATGTCAGGCTCTTGATCTTAATTGTTGCCTTTTTGTAAATTCACTCATATTCAGTTTATTTATTTGTAGGATTTCATGTTCTTTGAACATTCACTGGCTGGATTATAACAAGCATGATAATGAAAACAATAAAATATGCAGAACATATTTCAGTGAGTAAAAAGCAAGTTTAAATGATCTCTTTACCTTTGAAGATGTCTATATTGGACGCTATCTAATTCTTTTTCATTTTCTTCTAGAAATCCCTTGGGCTCTGGACTTCGTTTCTGAATGATTTGAGTATTTGCTTTTTTGTAGCAAAATGTTAATTATGATATTTATTAAAACATAATTTAATGAGGCAATTATCTAGTTGTGAATGCACAGTATAGCTAAATACACGATTACTGGCCTGAGCACAAGGTTGTTTTGAGAGATTACGAGTCTTTCTTTTTATCCTTTTGAAGTTATTGCAATGGTAAACATGAAAGATGATAACTAAGGCTTGCAGCATCACTGATGAAAATTCAATGTTTAGAGAACACTTTGAAGTCTTTCTGGTACTAAGCCTGGTTACTAATCAAAAGGACTGAATTTCTAAAATATTTTCTCAAAAGTATGCTCCTTACACTTTGTTTATTAAATTTCTTGTTGTAGTAAGATGTTGTATATTAGAAAAGTTAAACGTTGAATAAGTAATCTATCTAAAGATGAGAAAGTTCGATGGTATCGATTCATTTCAATGGCAAGAGGCACAGTTACATTCCATAAGGAAACTAATATTTACAAACCAAACCATGTTTTAAATACCTTTTAATGCCAGATAATTAAATAAACATATAAAGAAACATCTAAGGTAGTAAAAACAGCAGGACGTTTGTCTATTTGCAGTGGAAGTTCAATCAGTTTTGGGATCTGAGTCTCTAACAAACGGACAACTTCAAGACTTAAGCAAAACCAAACAAAACCAGTCAAATAAAACATTTTTTGGGGGGCGTGGGGAAACAGTCTCACTTTGTCACCCTTGGTTGAGTACCATGGGGTCATAGCTCACAGCAACCCCAGATGCTTGGGTTCAAGCAATTCTCTTGCCTCGGCCTCCCCAAGTAGCCAGGACTGCAGGCACCTGCTACAATGCCTGGCTAGTTGTTGTTGTTGGGACAGAGTCTCATTATGTCACCCTTGTTAGAGTGCTATGGTGTCACAGCTCACGGCAACCACAAGCTCATGGGCTTAAGCGATTTTCTTGCCTCAGCCTCCCAAGTAACTGGAACTATAGGCACCCACCACAACTCCCAGCTATTTTTCATTGTAGTTATTGTTGATTTTAGCTGGCCCAGGCCGGGTTCAAACCTGCCAGCCTCCGTGTATGTGGTCAGCGCCGTAAAGCACTCAAACCCAGGGCAACAAAGTTAGACTCTGTCTCAAAAAAAAAAAAAAAAAAAAAGCACAAAAAACCCCTTTTAGTTAAAAAAACGACACAAACAGAAGTCAGATTTCAAATATAAGAAGTTTTTGAAGGAGATAGACAAGGTGTTAATCTAGAGATATGTTGTTCAAGGAATGAGGGAGTGATGTTGGCTTTAATATGTATGAAGAAAAAAATAAGAATGGAGGACAGAACAGTTTAGGGAGAGATACTAATGTCTGTAAAATTCTGTGATGAGGAAAGAGGTGGATCTGACAATTTCAAGTTATAAAAGAAGGCCATCGACTAAAGTTCAGGCAGTAAGGTGGTATATGCCACAAGATTAGGATAAATAGGGCCTTCCATCCACACCAAAGATTTCAGATGCTGTCCTCTTAGCAAAGCATCTGATAAACACTGTGGAAGTGCACGTGACAGCTAATAATAGCTTGGATTAAAAGGGCAGTCATGGAGAAAGAGGGAAGTAGGAAGATTCAAGCTGTGTTTAGGAGATAAAATAAACATTACCCGAGGCTGAGTTGAAAATGGAGACACAAAAGAAAAGGGGAATTTCTGACAGGGAGAACACGACAAAAGGATCTGATTTGGGGGTAAAGACCATGGGTTCAGTTTTTGGCACTGAAAAAGTCTTTTAAGTCTTTCAAGAGGAGATGTCAAATAGACAAGTGAATATCTTTTCATCTCATGTATTTCTAGAGAGAGACGAGTTTATGATAATTGTACCATAGACCTATAGAGATCTGAAAAATTTTTGGTTTACTTCAGCAATGTTCCTAAAAATAAATTTTTTAGAAATATATAGACAAGGAATTTATTCATCCTTATTTATTTTGACAAATAAAATTTATACATATTATGTACAACGTGATGTTTTAAAAACATGCACGTGGAATGGCTAAATTGAGCTAATTATCATTATACACATTAATCTCACATATCATTTGTATGGTGAGAACATTTATTATTAAATCTGCTCTGAAGAGTTTTCAAGAATACAAAACATTGTTACTAACTATAGTCACCATGTTGTACAATACATCTCTTGACCTTATTCCTATGAATTTATTTAGCTACTTATTTTATAGAACTACTTCTATGTACTGTGCTTTGGATTAGGCACTTGGGTATTATATTCAGTGGCACATCGTCCCTACTCTAAACACCTTTCCAACAAATATTTTTGGAATGCATTCAGGGTGCTGGGCATCAATGTCAGCATTAAGTTATAGCAGCAAACAAAAGTAACAACTTATCTGCACCAGTATCGCTTACATACATTAGAGTTGATAATAATTCACCCAACAACATAATATAATCACAGTGACATGAACACAGATAAAGAATTTGGCTATCAGCTCAGTGCCTGTGGCTCAAGCAGCTAAGTGCCAGCCACATACACTTGAGCTGGCAGGTTCAAATCCAGACCGGGCCCACCAAACAACAACGACGGCTGCAACCAAAAAATGGCTGGGTGTTGTAACAGCCACCTGTAGTCCCAACTACTTGGGAGGCTCAGGCAGGAGAATCACTTGAGCCCAGGATTTGGAAGTTGCTGTGAGCTGTGATGCCCCGGCACTCTACCCAGGGCGACAGCTTGAGTCTCTGTCTCAAAAAAAAAAAAAAAATTGGGGGTGGAGACAAGATGGCTGACTGAAGCCAGCTTTCCACAGAGGCTCCCATCCAGAAGGAGAGTTAAAGGACAGAAATTTAGCAAGTAACCCGGTGGATTTGAGCTGCACCAAGAGAGAAGGTTGAAGAACGCACAGCAACTGAGGTGAGCTGCGACCACAGGATACAAACAAAAGGTACAAAATCCATCACCAAGCAGATGGGAGTCCCCTCCCCCATGAGAACAGCTTGGAGTGCCCCACAAACAAAAGAGCAGAATTCAACGGTCCTCCCACTACACTCCACAGGAGAGACCCTTTAAAAACTGGACCTACCTCCCCTACTAGGGTGCCACGGCGTTCTCCTGCCAGGCATAAAACTGTATAAAACTGTATATATTCTCTACCTGCAACTCTGAGCTCCCAGCACTCCCCTCCACTCTCACTCTGAGGTCTGGAGGTCTGTGCCCCAGAAGTCCAGATTCTTGGGTGATTTCTTGAGGGATATGGACAGGGCCTAAACTGCAGTTGGTCAGTGCTGACTCTGGGGCAAAGAAGTGAGGAGAGGATGGTTGGCTGAGAGGGAACCACACCAGAAAGGCGGTGCCCCGAGGCACAGAGCAGCAACCGTCTTTTAGCAACAATAGGGCTCACTCTCGGATATTCTGAAGCCACACGGCCTGTCTCCCTGGGCAACCAGAGGAGGCTGGGCATCTACTCAGGTGGCAACCACCACAGAACAGATCTGGGACAGAAACACAGGCCCTGTGAGTAAAGGTTTCCCTGAGGTGGTACCAGCCTGGGTGGAGCGTGGGGACTAGAAACGCATGCGCAGAGCAGGGAAGTTCCCAGGGTGGGGCTGACCCAGCAGACCGCTTTACTGAGCCTAAGACGCACCCAGCCCTCAGGGGATCGTCAGCCTATAGACAAGGGAAAACAGGAGGCTAGAACTGACAGATAACTGAATACAAACCTGCAAGAGCAAAGACAGGGCCTGAGGCACAGGCTCTGGGAACTCAAAACAGCTTCTCTTCTGCAGGGGAATTTAGCAGGGACAGAAACAAATTCCCACAAAGTTGTTCTGTTCTGTCAGTAACATCAATCAGGGGCAGGGCTGGAACTGAGTGAACACCCCCAAGCCTCCATCAAGCACCCGAGGTTGTCAGGCCTCACCTCCCCCTGCTAGATAGAGGCAGAGCGCAGTGGCCTGGCTGAGCAGAAATAGATTTCCTTGTGATTCAGGCAGGTGTAAACCCCTGGAGTATCTATTCATTACAGGCAACTGGGTCAAAGCCCTGTGGGACTATGAGTGACTAGGTGTGACAGAGGTGCAAGGTGGGGAAGGAGGCATCAACCTTCCCAGACTGATCTATTTGCTGGGTGGGTCCTCCTGACTCCACAGAGCACTGGAGCAAGCCATATCAGAGTAGTCACCAGACCCCTGAGATCCAGTTGCCAGAGACCTTTTAAACTCTCCCACCTGAGGCAGGTGCTGACTGAGACAATTCATTTGTACCTTTTGAACTGAGCCAATCACCTGAGGATTATTCAGGTGGTGCCCTGAGTGTGTGGTTATAGGAAGGTTTGATTTTCCTTTTCTAATTGTTGCCTGTGGGAGCAGGGTGACTTAATTGCTGGTATTTCTCCACAGCTGAGACTTCAACCGAGAGTAACTGTTTCACTAGGGTCAAACAGAGACCAGCTGAAAACAAAACAGAACCACTTAGCCCACCACACCAAACAGGTCCCCCATTTCTCAGGCCATAGCACTGTACAGGTCCTCGACAAAATTCTAAGGGAAAAAATCAAACAGTGTAAAACAATCATGGTGTGGAATCAATCATGGTAACATGAATAACCAGAATAGATCACCCCCCAAAGGAAAGATATGGCAGATGTAACTGAAGATCCCATTCATAAACAGCTGACTGAGAGGTCAGAAATCAAATTCAGAATTTGGATTGCAAACAAGATTAATAGAATGGAGGAACATTTAGAATTAGAAATTTGAGCAGCAATTCAAAAGTCAGAATTAAAAATTCGAGGAGAAATTCAAAAGTTGTCTCAAGAATTTAACAAATTTAAAGAAAAAAACACCAAAGATTTTGATGCACCAAAGCAAGAATTTGCAGCCCTAAAAGATCTGAAAAATATAGTATAATCCCTCGGTAACAGAGTGGAACAAGCAAAAGAAAGGATTTCTGACATTAAAGTCAAGGCCTTTGAATGCTCCCAAACTCTCAAAGTGGAAGAGAAATGGAGAGCAAAAATGAATCATTCTCTCAGAGAGCTCTGGGATAATTCAAAGAAGGCTAATATCTGCCTCATTGGAATGCCTGAAAGTGATGACGTGGCCTCACTAGGCATAGAGGCCCTTCTCCGTGAAATTATGAAAGAGAATTTTCTTTCTTTTTTTTTTTTATTGTTGGGGATTCATTGAGGGTACAATAAGCCAGGTGAAAGAGAATTTTCCAGACATGCCGAGAGATTCTGAAATTCAGATAGCAGACAGTTTCAGAACCTCAGCATGATTCAATCCCAATAAGACATCCCCCAGGAATATCATAATTAACTTCACTAAAGTTAATATGAAGGAGAAAATTCTGAGAGCAGCCAGACGTAAGAAATCCATTACCTACAAAGGGAAGAATATTAGAATGACTGCAGATCTCTCTGCTGAAACTTTTCAAGCCAGAAGAGGGTGGTCATCAACTTTTAATCTCCTAAAGCAAAATAACTTTCAACCCCAGATCCTGTATCCAGCTAAACTGAATTTCATTTATGATGGAGAAATGAAATACTTTAATGACATTCATATGTTGAAGAAATTTGCCATAACCAAAGCAGCTCTTCAGGATATTGTCAGACCTATCCTCCATAATGACCAGCCCAATCCTCTACCACAAAAGTAAACTCACTCAGAAACTTTTGATCATACTCCAACTTCCACACTGGCAAAAGGATTAAAAATGTCCACTGGACTTTCAAAAAACTCAATACCCAAAATTTTACCAGACTTATCAATATTCTCCATTAACGTGAATAGCTTAAACTGTCCTCTAATGAGGCACAGGTTAGCTGACTGGATACAAAAACTCAGGCAGATATTTGCTGCATACAAGAGTCACATCTTACCTTAAAAGACAAATATAGACTCAGGGTGAAAGGATGGTTATCCATATTTCAGGCAAATGCTAAACAGAAAAAAACAGGGGTTGCAATTTTATTTGCAGTTACAACAGGCTTTAAACCAACAAAAGTAAGGAAGGATAAGAATGGTCACTTCATATTTGTTAAGGGTAATACTCAATATGATGAGATTTCAATTATTAATATCTATGCAGCCAACCAGAATGCACCTCAATTTATATGAGAAACTCTAACAGACATGAGCAACTTGATTTCCTCCAGCTCCATAATAGTTGGAGATTTCAACACTCCTTTGGCAGTTTTGGATAGATCCTCCAATAAGAAGCTGAAAAGACATTTTATATTTAAACCTAACCATCCAACATTTGGATTTAGCAGACATCTACAGAACATTTCATCCCAACAAAACTGAATACACATACTTCTCATCAGCCCACGGAACATACTCCAAAATCGATCACATCTTAGATCACAATTTTAACATCAGTAAATTTAAAAGGAATAGAAATTATTCCTTGCATCTTCTCGGACCACCATGAAATAAAAGTTGAGCTCAATAACAACGGAAATCTGCATACTCATACAAAAACATGGAAGTTAAATAACCTTATGCTGAATGATAGCTGGGTCAGAGATGAGATTAGGAAGGAAATTGCCAAATTTTTGGAATGAAACGACAATGAAGACACGAATTATCAAAACCTCTGGGATACTGCAAAGGCAGTCCTAAGAGGGAAATTTATAGCACTGCAAGCCTTCCTCAAGAGAACGGAAAGAGAAGAAGTTAACAACTTAATGGGACATCTCAAGCAACTGGAAAAGGAAGAACATTCCAACCCCAAACCCAGTAGAAGAAAAGAAATAACCAAAATTAGAGCAGAATTAAATGAAATTGAAAACAAAAGAATTATACAACAGATCAATAAATCAAAAAGTTTTTGAAAAGGTCAATAAAATAGATAAACTTTTGGCTAACCTAACCAGAAAAAAAAAGTAAAATCTCTAAACTCATCAATCAAAAAGGACAAAGACGGGCAACACCTGTGGCTCAGTGGTAAGGCGCCAGCCCCATATGCCGAGGGTGGCAGGTTCAAACCCGGCCCCGGCTGAACTGCAACCAAAAAATAGCCGGGCGTTGTGGCAGGCGCCTGTAGTCCCAGCTACTCGGGAGGCTGAGGCAAGAGAATCGCTTAAGCCCAGGAGTTGGAGGTTGCTGTGAGCTATATGATGCCATGGCACTCTACCAAGGGCCATAAAGTGAAAACTCTGTCTCTACAAAAAAAAAAAAAAAAAAAAGGACAAAGATGAAATAACAACAGACTCCTCAGAAATAAAAAACATCCTTAATGAATATTGTAAGAAACTTTATTCTCAGAAATATGAAAATCTGAAGGAAATTGACCAATACTTGGAAGCACATCACCTTCCAAAACTTAGCCAGAATCAAGTGGAAATGTTGAACAGGCCCATATCAAGTTCAGAAATAACATCAACCATACAAAACCTCCCTAAAAAGAAAAGCCCAGGACCGGATGGCTTCACGTCAGAATTCTACCAAACCTTTAAAGAGGAATTAGTACCTATATTACTCAACCTGTTCCAAAGTGTAGAAAAAGAAGGAACACTACCCAACACGTTCTATGAAGCAAACATCACCCTGATCCCCAAACCAGGAAAAGACCCAACAAGAAAAGAAAATTATAGACCAATATCACTAATGAATATAGATGCAAAAATATTCAACAAGATCCTAACAAACAGAATCCAGCAACACATCAAACAAATTATACATCATGACCAAGTTGGTTTTATCCCAGGGTCTCAAGGCTGGTTCAATATACGTAAATCTATAAGTATAATTCAGCACATAAACAAATTAAAAAACAAAGACCATATGATTCTCTCAATTGATGCAGAAAAAGCTTTTGATAATATCCAGCATCCCTTCATGATCAGAACACTTAAGAAAATTGGTACAGAAGGGACATTTCTTAAACTGATAGAGGCTATCTACAGCAAACCCACAGCCAATATCATATTGAATGGAATTAAATTGAAATCATTTCCACTCAGATCAGGAACCAGACAAGGCTGCCCATTGTCTCCACTGCTCTTTAACATTGTAATGGAATTTTTAGCCACTGCAATTAGGGAAGAAAAGACGATCAAGGGTATCCATATAGGGTCAGAAGAGATCAAACTCTCGCTCTTCGCAGATGATATGATTGTATATCTGGAAAACACCAGGGATTCTACTACAAAACTCTTAGACGTGATCAAGGAATATAGCAGCGTCTCAGGTTACAAAATCAACATTCATAAATTGGTAGCCTTTATATATACCAACAATAGTCAAGCTGAAAAAACAGTTAAGGACTCTATTCTGTTCACAGTGGTGCCAAAGAAGATGAAATATTTGTGAGTTTATCTAACAAAGGACGTGAAAGATTTCTATAAAGAGAACTATGAAACCCTAAGAAAAGAAATAGGTGAAAATGTTAACAAATGGAAAAACATACCATGCTCATGGCTGGGAAGAATCAACATTGTTAAAATGTCCATACTACCCAAAGCAATATATAATCTTAACACAATCCCTATTAAAGTTCCACTGTCATACCTTAAAGATCTGGAAAAAAATAATACTTCGTTTTATATGGAATCAGATAAGACCTTGAATAGCTGAGACATTAATCACAAATAAAAACAAAGCAGGAGGAATCACTCTACCAGACCTCAGACTATACTATAAATTGATAGTGATCAAAACAGCATGGTACTGGCAGAAAAACAGAGAAGTAGATGTCTGGAACAGAATAGAGAACCAAGAGATAAATCCAGCTACTTACCATTATTTGATCTTTGACAAGCCAGTTAAAAACATTCAGTGGGGAAAAGATTCCCTATTTAACAAATGGTGCTGGGTGAACTGGCTGGCAACCTGCAGAAGACCGAAACTGGACCCACACCTTTCACCATTAACTATGATAGACTCTCACTAGATTAAAAATTTAAACTTAAGACATGAAACTATAAAAATACTAGAAGAGAGGGGCGGCGCCTGTGGCTCAGTGAGTAGGGCGCCAGCCCCATATGCCGAGGGTGGCGGGTTCAAACCCAGCCCCGGCCAAACTGCAACCAAAAAATAGCCGGGCGTTGTGGCGGGCGCCTGTAGTCCCAGCTGCTGGGGAGGCTGAGGCAGGAGAATCGCGTAAGCCCAAGAGTTAAGAGGTTGCTGTGAGCCGTGTGACGCCACGGCACTCTACCCGAGGGCGGTACAGTGAGACTCTGTCTCTACAAAAAAAAAAAAAAAAAAAAAAAAATACTAGAAGAGAGTGCAGGGAAAACCCTTGAAGAAATCAGTCTGGGTGAGTATTTTATGAGGAGGACCCCCTGGGCAATTGAAGCAGCTTCAAAAATACACTACTGGGACCTGATCAAACTAAAAAGCCAAAACGCAGTAAGTAAAGCAAGCAAACAGCCATCAGAATGGGAGAAGATATTTGCAGGTTATGTTTCCGACAAAGGTTTAATAAGCAGAATTCACTGAGAACTCAAACATATAAGCAAGAAAAGAACAAGTGATAACATCGCAGGCTGGGCAAGGGATTTGAAGAGAAACTTCTCTGAAGAAGACAGGTGCATGGCCTACAGACATATGAAAACATGCTCATCATCTTTAATCATCAAAGAAATGCAAATCAAAACTCCTTTGAGATATCATCTAATTCCAGTAAGATTAGCCCATGTCACAAAATCCCAAGACCAGAGATGCTGGCATGGATGTGGAGAAAAGGGAACTTCTACACTGCTGGTGGGAATGCAAATTAATACATTCCTTTTGGAAAGATGTTTGGAGAACACTTAGAGATCTAAAAATAGATCTGCCATTCAATCCTATAATTCCTCTACTAGGTATATACCCAGAAGACCAAAAATCACATCATAACAAAGATATTTCTACCAGAATGTTTATTGCGGCCCAATTCATAATTGTTAAGTCATGGAAAAAGCCCAAGTGCCCATCGATCCACGAATGGATTAATAAATTGTGGTATATGTATACCATGGAATACTATGCAGCCTTAAAGAAAGATGGAGACTTTACGTCTTTCCTGTTTACATGGATGGAGCTGGAACATATTCTTCTTAGTAAAGTATCTCACGAATGGAAAATAAAGTATCCAAATGTACTCAGCCCTACTATGAAACTAATTTATGGCTTTCATATGAAAGCTATAACCCAGTTATAACCTAAGAATATGGGGAAGGGGAAGAGGGAGGGGAGGGAGGGGAAAGCATGGGCGGAGGGAAGGTGATTGGTGGGATTACACCTGCGGTGCATCTTACAAGGGTACATGTGAAACTTAGTAAATGTAGACTATAAATGTCTTTTTTTTTTTTTTTTTTTTGTAGAGACAGAGTCTCACTTTATGGCCCTTGGTAGAGTGCCGTGGCCTCACACAGCTCACAGCAACCTCCAACTCCTGGGCTTAAGCGATTCTCTTGCCTCAGCCTCCCGAGTAGCTGGGACTACAGGCGCCCACCACAACGCCCAGCTATTTTTTGGTTGCAGTTTGGCCGGGACCGGGTTTGAACCCGTCACCCTCGGGATATGGGGCTGGCACCTTACCGACTGAGCCACAGGCGCCGCCCCTAAATATAAATGTCTTAACACAATAACTAAGAAAATGCCAGGAAGGCTATGTTAACCAGTGTGATGAAAATGTGTCAAACGGTCTATAAAACCAGTGTATGGTGCCCCAGGATCGCATTAATGTACACAGCTATGATTTAATAAAAAAAAATAATAAAAAAGAATTCAGGTATTGAATACTATAAGAAAACAATAAGCTTAATTGCTTGTTCATTCAAGGTAGAGATGGTTGTGTAAGACACAGTTTATAAGCAAAGAAGAGAAATTATATGATACAGGGTTTGGGGGAACTGCAGAGTTTAGAAACTTGAGCAAACATGTTTCCCAGATACTGACTGGCTAACTCTTGGAAAATTGTTCCCTGGACTGGCGCTATTGCTGATTATCAGATTTTCAGAAATTATCTTAAGAGGATTACTACTGATTGTCTTTCAGAAGTGTGTGCACTTAGTAACCAATGATTGATGGATTAAGCAAGTTTAATACTGTTTTGACTGTTTCTCATTTGGTTGTGACTATAATAAGTGAGCAAGCAACGGGTTATTTCTGAGGAGAATGAGAACTTTATATTCCTCAGCCTATGAAGAAGAGTAACTCAAGACAAAGAAAGAGGGAGAAATACAGCTGCTATTACATTTGAGCATAGAACTGAGTAAAGGAATCAAGACAAGAATATTTGGGACAAGCATGAATCCTATGTACTCAATTTTGATATGAGGACAATTAATGACAATTAAGGTTACGGGGGGAGGAAAAGCAGAAAGAGGGATGGAGGGACAGGGGTGGGGCCTTAGTGTGTGTCACACTTTATGGGGGCAAGACATGATTGCAAGAGGGACTTTACCTAACAATTACAATCAGTAATTGGCTTATTGTACCCTCAATGAATCCCCAACAATAAAAAAAAAAAAAGAATATTTGGGACAAGAGAGTTCCTGGCAAATGGAAAAGCTAATGCAAAGACTCTCAGCCAAGAGCATATGGGGCAAGTTTGAGAAGCACAAGAAATCTGTGTGACTTAAGTACAGTAAACAGTGAGGTCAGAAATAGCACCAGGGGCTAAATCATAAAGAGGAATAAACACACCATAGAATTTGATCGGATATGAGATGTTAGGGACATGAAGAACTCAAGGATAGAGCCCCAGTTGTTTCTATTGTGAGATACTGAAGTCATGGCCATGCCACTCACCAAAACAGGTGTAATTCAGCGTCACAGGTGCCACAATAGAAAGAATGTACCACAAAGACACAGAAGAGAACGCGTTCAGTACCAGTGACAGTGGGAAGTTAGGATTCTTAGACATTAGGTACAAACAACAAATGAATTAGACAGACATCCTCCAGCCTAGATGGGGTCGAAGCCTGAACGTATATATCTGAGAGAACATTTGAAGGCAAGAGCACGGACCAAAAGCATAGAAATGAGAAACACAGCACCAAGAAGAAGAGGCCCCAAGAGCATCATCATGTGCATAATGAGGTCGACTTATTCTTGTGCAAGGCAGCCACACCTTCCCATTCACCTGTGCCCCAGATAACTTCCAAATAATGGTGCTTGATCATGACACAAAAAATATTTTCTTCTCCTGGATTTATACTTTGTACTTGGCCAGAGCATGTTCTGGAGACTTTGGAAACTACTGATAAGCTAGACTGAAACTCAGAAACTGTGTGTGAGTGAACCAACATGTATGAGCGGAGAGAAAAACTGAATATTTTTCCCAACCCGTAATATCGTAAAAAAGGGAAACTAAAAACTCATATGATAAATTACTCAGATTTTCCTACAAAAGAGAAACTTGGCTAGATGATTTAAAGAGTCAGGTTATACTCCAGACAGCATTTTTGGCAGGTTACTAAATTTCTGATTCATGGGCGGCGCCTGTGGCTCAGTCGGTAGGGCGCCGGCCCCATATACCGAGGGTGGCGGGTTCAAACCCGGCCCCGGCTGAACTGCAAACCAAAAAATAGCTGGGCGTTGTGGCGGGTGCCTGTAGTTCCAGCTACTCGGGAGGCTGAGGCAGGAGAATCACTTAAGCCCAGGAGTTGGAGGTTGCTGTGAGCTGTGTGATGCCATGGCACTCTACCGAGGGTGATAAATTGAGACTCTGTCTCTACAAAAAAAAAAAAAAAATTTTCTGATTCATTTTAGCCTCAATTAGAGGTTTACAGATATTTTTAGATTTATTATATTTTATTATCAAAGTGAGAATATATGTAGGGAATGTCATAAAATTGTACTACTTTACAAATTATTCTTATTCTATTTTTGCAATTCTGTGTCAGTTTCTTTAATCGTTAAAATTAGGAAAAAACAAAATTACTGTTAATAATATTTTAACTTCTCAAGTTTAGCAATTTTTCTCTTCTATAAACTTCTATTTTTATCCTTTCTCCTTATATTTTGTTTTGGAATCTGTGGCTTACTTTAGAAGGAAAATTTCTTTTTAATAAAAATTTTCTAAACAAATGCTAATAATTTTTTTCTATTTCTTATGCTATAAACATTGTTTATGACATTATAACAAGTGGGAATTATACTTAGTGACAATGTACTGTGATTCATCCTACTGTCCAGGTGTTAAATTTAGGCATCACTAATTTAAAAATTTTTAATTAAGTAATTCAATTAACCTATAATACATTTTAAAAAGGAAAAAAAAAACAATTAATTAAAATCTTAAGAGCAAAAACCATAGTAGGTTTTGCTGATTGAGCCACTGTTTTTTTTCTTTTCTTTCTTTTTTTTTTTTTTTTAGAGACAGAGTCTTGCTTCATCACCCTCAGTAGAGTGCTGTGGCATCACAGCTCACAACAACCTCCAGCTCTTGGACTTAGGCAATTCTCTTGCCTCAGCCTCCTGAGTAGCTGGGACTACAGGCGCCCACCACAACATCCTGCTATTTTTTGTTGCTGTTTGGCCAGGGCCCAGGTTTGAACTCACCACCCTTGGTATATGGGGCTGGTGCCCTACTCACTGAGCCACAGGCACTGGCCCCTGAGGCACTATTTTATGACTATCTGACATGTATTATTATCAAAATAATTAAAAATATATTTTCTGGCTCAGCACCCACAGGTCAGTGGCTAGGGCACCAGCCACATACACTGGGGCTGGCAGATTCGAACCCAGCCCAGACCTGCTAAACAACGACAACTACAATAACAATAACAACAAAAAATGCTGGGCGTTGTGGCGGGTGCCTGTAATCCCAGCTACTTGGGAAACCGAGGCAAGAGAATTGCTTAAGCACAAGAATTTGAGGTTGCTGTGAGCTGTGACACCAAGGCACTTTACCAAGGGTGACATAGTGAGACTCTGTCTCCAAAAAAAAAAAAAAAAATCAAATACATATATATGTGTGTGTATGTATGTTTTCTAGGAACTTCCATTTAAATATAAACATATGGTTTTCAAAGATCAGTTATGAAACTATAAGAGATTTCAAATATTAAATTTTGACATTTTGTTCAAAACAAAACTAAAATATGAGAAGACTATATATAAACAGTATTGATGAGCATCTCACACTGTGCTAGATTTCTTATCTACATTTATGATCTAATTTCAGTGATATACACAAAATGATTATTAAAAATACAAAGAAAAGGGTGGCACCTGCAGCTCAAAGGGGTAGGGTGCTGGCCCCATATGCCAGAGGAGGGGGGTTCGAACCCAGCCTGGGCCAAAAAAAAAAAATCCAAAGAAAACAATGTTTAGAAAGGTTAAGTAACTTGCCAAATCAACTTTTAAAATAACATAGAACAAGGATTCCGGAACCTATGGGAGAGGTGCTTTCATTCTTCTAAGACCTAAATACATAATATTTTCATCGATATTATGTGATAACTATTTGAAAAAGCAACATACAAATAATATTTTAAATCTTTTACTGACAGTATAGCCATGGTGCCATTTTTGTGGCTATCTCTGCAGTTACTATTCCCTATAAGGGATGAAGCAGTCAATGTGTAAGCCTGGAAAAAAGTCTCTTTGAAAAAAAGTTCAAATTATATCAGAGTATGTAGTATATGTTATAAATTAGCAAATGTAAAATATTTGGAAAATATTATCTGATATCAACAAATTATTAAAGCTATATTTGCCTTCCATTTCATTACCTTTTCAAAGTTAATTTTAGCACAAATAATTGACATGTCAGTATTTATGTTTGTACCTATCTTTTTTTTTTTTTTAAGGGACAGAATCTCACTTTGTCACCCTCAGTAGAGTGGTACAGCATCACAACTCACAGCAACCTCCAGCTCTTGGGCTTAAGCGATTCTCTTGCCTCAGCCTCCCTAGTGGCTGGGACTATAGGTGCCCACCACAACACCAGGCTATTTTTTTGTTGCAGTTTGGCTGGGGCCATGTTTGAACCTCCGTATATGGGGACTGGTACCCTACACACTGAGCCACAGGTGCCGCCCTGCACCTATTTTATACTCTCAAGCACATTGGATAGTTTAAAATATACCCTGTTTTTAAGTATGTTGAAGGCTTGCAGTAGAAAATATATAAACTAATAAAGAAATTATATAGTTCCTACTTTTTTATCCCAGCAAATTACTTAAAATGCAGTTACACGTATAGGTAGGATAGAGTTTTAAGAAGTCTTTCATGCTGCAGATGGCAGCAACACTTCACACTCGGACGGCACCGCCTTGCTATGCCATCAAAATCATGGACATACAAATTTCTCTTGTATATTCCCTTTGTTCTTTCTGTAATCTGGAAAAGAAAATACATTGATTTTTGTATGTCTTTGATCTTTTAAAATCAACAGAGAAACAGACTATTTTTATTGATGCATTATCCACACCACAAAAGTTTAGTAATTATTTACTATTTTTAAGAAACAAATTAATACAATTTCCATCAATTTAGTGAATGCATATAAATTTTTTTAAGGAAACTGAGTAACACAGGCTTAAGTAAAAAATAGTTAAATAAAAGCAGTCATAAAGAACATAATTGAAAGTAGTTTCCGAAATCTGATTTTGTCTTTATCATTTAAGAGTTAAACAGTTGTTACACAAAACTTAAAATCACCTAAAATGATGCAGAAAATCTCTTCACTGTGATCATTTGTATGTGGCACCTTGATCAGCTTCAAAGGAAATTTTTAGGCAAAGCTGAGACAAATCTATTTCTGGTTTGATGATTCAAGTTCCTCAAGCAAGAGCAAGTAGGTCTGACCAAGAATAAAAATGCCCCCCACCAGTTTTAATAGGCTTTTAAGATGCTAATGATATAATACCATAATAAACAATCTATCCAGAATTGGGGTGAGGGATCAGAGAAAAACAACATAAATATAGAGAAATCAACCCTACTGTATATGGGTGAGTTTCAACCCAAGCTGAATTTTTAAATCACATGAGTAGATTTTTTTTAACTACCAGTGCCCAGATCTCATTCCAGAGCTATTAAATCAAAATAACAAGGAATGTCTCTTGCACCACTTTATTCTTTTTGTAAAATCTGCTCAGTAATTCTAACGCGCAACCAGTATCATAAAATCTTTCTGTTTAATAATGACAAAATAGTATAGATTGTATTTTTAAGTCTAAATCCCAAATTTGGCATTGAACAAAATGTTCAGTAATCAGTCTCTGGTTTACTTTCCATTAGCTTATATACTTTTTATTAGCCTGAGCTCTTTATAGTGCAGTATTATCCCTCTGGATCCCTGTGCAAATCCCTAGTCTATTCTCTATAACCTGTTTCAACTGGGCTGAACCACTACAAAAGAACAGTAATAATAGTGATGTAATTTTATATTTTTAGAATTGTTCATGGTATTTCAAAGCCCTTGGACGATATGAATGACTTGAGTTTGACCTCTCAAGAATTGATTCAATTATACATAACATTGGAGACAGCTAGATACAACCTCCATATACTGAAGCCTTAGAAAATGAGAAGTAGAAAAATTAAGTGATTTTCTTCTACTTTATGTACACAATCTTTTTTTTAATTTCCCAGAGTATATTTTAAAGGACTATGCATAATATATAAAATGTTCAACAATGGTCAATGGATTAATAATAAATTATGGTTCATACATAAAATAGAATTCTTTTTAAAAATGGGATTATTATTAAATTATAGAATAAATACACAGATAGATGGGATGTAAAATATCTATAATACCTTGGTGTGTGCCACACCTTTTGGGGCAAGACACAATTGTAAGAGGGACTTTACCTAACAAATGCAATCAGTGTAACCTGGTTTCTCGTACTCTTAATGAATCCCCAACAATAAAAAAAAAATCTATAATATAAGTAGGTAAATGAAAAGCAAATTACTTTGCCGAAGTGTGCAGAACTATGATTCACTTCTTATAAAAGCAAAACCAATTACATTGGAGGGGTGTGTGTGTGTGTATGTGGGTTTGTGTGTGTAGAACAGAGAGATGAAAGAGAGGCACTGGGAAGAGAGAATAATGGAAAAGGTTAAATGTCAAATTTGCTACAGCAGAACCACAAGCATGCAAATCATCTAAAAGTCATATTAACTATTTTTAGATAGATATTTAATAGAATTACACCAGGATATAGTTTTACTCTAAGGTAGTTTAAATTTGTAGTTTATACTTTCACAAGCATACACTAACTTTTCTGTACTGCAGAGGAATTGTGAAGATACACAATTGTATCTTGTCTAACTCTGACAAAACCATAGCACTGTGATCAAATCCGGAATACTACTGAGATGTTTCTTGTGGAAAAATTCTTCCTAAGGGTTTTTCCTGAATTCAAGTTAGTCAGATAGTCTTAATGAGCTGGGTCATTCTGGTATAACAAGAGACTGGTCTGCAAAATGAATTTGAAAGAAATAGACAAGCAATTATAAATATGCACCTTCATGATTCTTGGCAACCAAGTTCTAGAACCACATGTGCAACACTGACTCTCATAACTTCTCAGAACATGTATATATTTTTTTTTTTTTGTAGAGACAGAGTCTCGCTTTATGGCCCTCGGTAGAGTGCCGTGGCCTCACACAGCTCACAGCAACCTCCAACTCCTGGGCTCAAGCGATTCTCCTGCCTCAGCCTCCCGAGTAGCTGGGACGACAGGCACCCGCCACAACGCCCGGCTATTTTTGGTTGCAGTTTGGCCAGGGCCGAGTTTGAACCCGCCACCCTCGGTATATGGGGCTGGCGCCTTACCGACTGAGCCACAGGTGCCGCCCAACTTCTCAGAACATGTATAGGAGAACTAAAGCAACTAAGTTTGTTATTTAGTAGAAATTTTTTAAAAAACACCAAAACTCTGGCATATACAGTCCAGAAATGCAATGATCCTTATACTATACAGAAAAGTAATTTATGTTAAAAAGGTGTATTCAAAGAAGGAAATTAATAAATGACTATTCATTGAATAATCATTAAATAAACTCTGCTAAGGAAAATATTAGCCAATATGGAGCCACTGATGTTTGGCTAGTGCATTTCTACACTACCTTTTGCTACTATCAACGACAGAAGCTAAGTGTGTATGTGCGCGCGCGTGTGTGTGTGTGTGTGTGTGTGTGTAATGTAAAGCAAGAGAAAGAGAAAAAAGGATATGAAAAAATAAAATTTTCAGAGAAAGAATTTTCTTTTCTTTTCAGAGAAAAAGGGATATGAAAAAATAAAATTTTATATATTTATAGCAGAATCACAGATATACAATCATCCAAAAGCCATATAAAATGTTTCTAAATGTACATTTAAAAGGATGACAGCCAGGATGTAGGTCTCTCCAGGCCTAGGTCTATTGCTTTCTCAGCTTCATTGTATCCATTGCATCCTTGTAAATCAGATGTTGTCAATGAAACATAACTATAAGTTTATTGGGTCTTCCAGGAAAGTATTTACTTTTCTGTAAAGAAGGGAGGATCTCAGACCTCTAATCCTAGCATTCTGGGAGGTTGAGGCGGGTGGATTGCTTGAGGTCAGGGGTTCAAGACCAGCCTGAGCAAGAGTGAGAACCCCATCTCTAAAAATAGCCAGGCATCATGGCCACTTCCTGTAGTTCCAGCTACTTGGGAGGTTGAGACAAGAAGATCACTTGAGCCTAGGAGTTGGAGGTTGCTGTGAGCTATGACACCACAGCACTCTACCAAAGGCAACATAGTGAGACTCTGTCTCAAAAAAATAAATAAATAAAAATAAAAAATATAGAAGTTAGAAGCAGCTGCAAACCCCCAGCTCCCAGTGAAAGAAGAGTAAATAGGAAGCAGGTGTCTATACAGACAACTATTCTCAGAAGGAATATTGTGAAACCATAGAGAAGGGGTGTGGGCTTGCAGTGTGGGGGAAAAAGGGTGATGAGGAAGTGATAGTTAGATGCTATCAGAGCTCACATGGGAAGGATCGCAGGATAGAGCTCAGGACGCTGCGTTCATACAGCAGGCGCTGCCGGTCAGTTGTGAGCCGCCTCCCATGATCAGGGACCGGCCTGGAGCCTGCGCAAAAGTCACTGCACCTGACACTAGGGGCGGTGGGGATTGGGCGGAAGCTTAAGCCATCCTGAGCTCCTGGGTGCATGGTGCCGGGTCAGCAGGGACTCAGCTGTGTGGCTGTGGCCTTCACATTGCCCCCACCAGGAGGGAGTGGGCCAACAGGAGGCTCCTCCGACCTGTACCAGGCGCCCCTTCTCAACAGTGGATGGGATATGAGGCCATGATCTCTAATCTGGGAGGCTTTGGGCCTCTGGCTGCTGGAACCGACCTCTTCCCACTTGACTGCTGTCTGATCCTGAACTGGGAGAACAACCTGCCACCTGCTGGGCCTGGGCTCTGCCCTCCAGATGCCAACTGCCTGTGGCCTGCTTAGCCCTGACCTGCCCTCCATGCCGGTCCAGCCCTGTTGTCCTCATGTCCTTGCTACTGGCCCTCAGGCCCTGCTCAGAAGCCTGCGTCTAGCTCCTTCCAGTCTCCTCTCTGAGGTTTATTTATTTCAGATTAATATGAGGGGACAAATGATTAGGTTACATTGTTTGCATTTATAGGGTAAAGTTCAGTTTGTAGTTGAGCTCTTCATCGAACGGGTTTGCTGTATACCCTTACATTATGCACAACAGGTGAGAGATTGCCAGTTCTCCTCCCACCTCTCCCTGCACCCCTTCCCCCCACTGGAATATGCTTGTGTTTTTCTCTAGGGTAGGTTTGCATGTGTAAATATCTGTATCTATTTTTGTGTCCACCTATCCAAATGGGTTTATTTTTCAAATATTTTAAAAATACACAATTATGTAAACTTGTATGTAATCCCTTCATTATGTCTAGTCCTATTTGAAATAAATACTATCAAAATTTTTGGTATGTATTCTTCTAGATTTCTAAATTTAAAATATCCTATTTAGTGTACAGGGTGTCCCAAAAGTCACCCCCAAAGTCATCATACAAAATGGGAAAATGGGAAGTTGTAGCTAAGTGCACCTTTACTTACAAAATATTCATTATAAAATTTTACAAAGAGGTGGCCAACATGCAGAGACTATTTTGTAAATACTTTGTAAAATAATTTAATTATTGAAATGTGTGGTCACATCTTCCTTTAGTCCCAGCTTCTTGCCAGGCAGGAGGATAATCTGAGCCCAGGTGTGTGAGGTCACAGTGAGCTATGATGAGGGCACTGTACTCTAGCCCAGGAGGCTGAGCCAAGATCCTGTCTCAAAAGGAAAAAAAAATTGCCTTAGTATATGTTGTGTTTTACATAAGAAAAACGTTGATCTCAAATTTTATGGTTAGATTTATATTTGTGTGTGACCTGAAATCATATCTTCATTTTTCTAAAGGATTGTATTAGATAGCAATACTTTCAGCTTCATGTTACAGTTTCCCTGAATAGTAGAGCTTAATCACTAAAGAGCTCACGTAAGAATTTTGGAGAAAGGTACTCCAGGACAGGCAAAACAACCCCAACTCCATCATATCACCAAGAGCTCATGTTGTTTCCATGTTTTTGAGTTTCTGTCCTTGAAGTATTGGCTTATTTATTCATTGTCACAGATCAGTACTATATTTTCAGGTATCAGATAGATCATATTCCCAGTAACAAGAAATGGGCAGAAAATAGATCTCTGCTAAAGTTTCCTCCTGATGGTCACTTCAGGATAAACCCTTTCAGTGGCAGGGGCTGCACCCTGTCCTACTGCAGCAGGCTGGGACACCTGCTTGGCTCCGACTTCCTTCTCCACAGCTGCGGTGTGAGGAGGGATTTGGCAGCTTGAAGCAAGACAGTGGTGCTTACCAGGGCTGAAGCTGGGGCTGGGTTGCTGAGGACTCACCCACTCCACTGCAGATAGCAGGACACTGCACCCCTGCCGCAGCCTGGGGCCTCCCAGACACCTGCCACGGCGTTACCAGGCTCTGAGCCTCTGGGGGTTTGACTCCTAGCCAGATCATGTTCTTTCTTATTTGTTCCACAACTTCTTCCCGTGGGATCTCTGGTAGGTTTTGGCACTTTTCCCTTGGAGTAGCTCCTGAGCTGTGTTTTTTTCCCCAACTAAAACTGTCTCTTTTTGAGACAGTCTCACTTAGTCCCCTGGTATAGAGTACCATGACGTCATCATAACTCACAGCAACCTCAAACTCCAGCTTCAGCCTCCCCAGTTGCTGGGACTAACAGCACCCACCACAAGGCCAACTTGTTTCCTATTTTTAGTAGAGAAGGGGTCTAGCTCTTGCTCATGTTGCTCTGGAACTCCTGAGTTCAAGCAATCCCTTAGCCTCCCTGAGTGCTAAGAGTACAGGGGGTGAGCCACTGCCCGGCCCCCCAACTAAAACTTTTTCTTCTTTCTGAGATGATTTGCCTCCCACTGTCTCTGGTCAACCACTGTCTCCCCCAAACTCTCCTCATTTTCACATTCAAAGAATGGTGTTCCCGTCTGCTTATCTGATGGTGACAAGAATTGTTCATCCCTAAGCTCCCAGTCCTATGTTGGGAGAGACGTAGCAGAAAAAAAATGGGTATTTATAGCACAGAAAAAGGACAACAGACACCAATCTTCTATTCTTAAATATAAATGAACTAAGGGAACTACATACACAGTATATGAGGAATAAGAAATGGAGATGACCAAAAAAATAGCTGAGCAAAGAGGGAAATGCATGTAAGCCAGGAAAGGAAAAACTTAAAAAAGAAAAAAATTTGCATTGTATCAATATAGAAGAATTTGAAGTAATGCCTCTGTTAAGGAAGAACTGAAGGCTATGAAAAAAAAAGAAAATATAAATTACATATAAATTGTAAACATATTATTGCATTCCCAAGGCCACTGTGATTTGGTATAATATTACAAAGAAAATTTGAATTTTCCTTTTTTTTGGTAGCCCTGGGTAGAGTGTGGAGTTGTCATAGCTTGCAGCGACCTCAAACTCTTAGGCTCAAGCAATTCGCTTACTTCTATTACTTCACTTACTTACTTCTGATATCATGCCATCTGTATATGATATTAAAGTGTTAAAAGAGCAAGCTTGACTCCATTTTGCTGTTTACTCCTTTTCTGTTACATTTTATTACCTTCAAAACTGGTTCCTCTTATTTGCCCTTCCATTCAGTAACGGTGAATGCATTTAACTAAAATTGTTAGTGATGTAAGTTACTGACCCACACTTGTGATTATAACCCTGGTGATTATTGCTTTTTATGATCATGCCCTTTAGGACCCTTACCTGTATGTTCTCCTCCCTAAATTTCCCCCTAGGACATTGTGGTTTGTACCTATTCTGTAAGGGAGAAAAATTGCTAATCGCTCTAGTGATCATAGCATTGTGTAAAATGACTAACCACCCTAACCTTGTGATTCCTCCTACCGCTTTAACTGCTGTTTTCACTTCTGTAACAATGCTTACTTACCTTCCCCCACCATCCGAGAAATTTTGCCCTATAAAAACCAGAACCTCAGACAACTTGGGGCTGCTCTCAGAAAACCCCATGTTGGGACACTGATGCAGTCACCAATGGCCAGCTTTTCAATAAAGGGACTCTTTTTAGAATTCAGCTTGTTTGGCAGTGTGTTATCTCTGGGGAACTCCTGGGCCAACACCTCAGCCTCCTGAGTAGCTGGGACTATAGGCATAGTCCCCTACAAGGCCCTGTTATTTAGAGACGGGGTCTGACTCTTGCAAAGGTTGGTTTTGAACTGGTAAGCTCAAGCAATCCACACACCTTGGCCTCCCTGAGTGCGAGGATTACAGATGTGAGCTACTGGTGCCCAGGCAAATTTTCTTTTTCTTTCTTTCTTTCTTTCTTTCTTCTTTCTTTCTTTCTTTCTTTCTTTCTTTCTTTCTTTCTTTCTTTCTTTCTTTCTTTCTTTCTTTCTTTCTTTCTTTCTTTCTTTCTTTCTTTCTTTCTTTCTTTCTTTCTTTCTTTCTTTCTTTCTTTCTTTCTTTCTTTCTTTCTCTTTCTTTCTTTCTTTCTCTTTCTTTCTTTCTTTCTTTCTTTCTTTCTTTCTTTCTTTCTTTGCTTGCTTTCTTTCTTTTCTTTCTTTCTTTCTTTCTTTCTTTCTTTCTTTCTTTCTTTCTTTCTTTCTTTCTTTCTTTTCTTTTCTTTTCTTTTTATTTATTTTTTTTTTTGAGATAGAGTCTCACTTTGTCACCCCTGGTAGGATGCACTGGCGTTATAGCTCACATCAACCTCAGACTCTTGGGCTTAAGCAATTCTCTTGCCTCATCCTCCCTAGTAGCTGGGACTACAGGCACCCACCACAATGCCCACCTCCTTTTAGAGGCGGGGTCTTGCTCTTGCAGAGTCTGGTCTCCAAACTGTGAGCTCAGGCAATCAACCCATTTCCACCTCCCAGAGTGCTAGGATTACAAGTGTGAGCCACTGTGCCAGGCCCTGAATTTTCTATTTGAACTAAGAGTTTTAGGTACTGAAGAAGCTAAGAAAATTTCACCCCAAAATATGATTCCTTGGTATAAAGATTATTTTGAATTAAAGGCTATTCATAATCAGGAAACTCTGAATGAAGACTTTCCTCTATCTACCTAAAATCTTACAGGGCTTCTAGACTCCTTATACCTGCTAATAGACCTGGCCTTAAGGTGATGTGAAGCACAATACCCGTCACTCAGGTTAATTTACTAATCAATCTGTTTCCCTCCATCTACCCATCCCCCTTAGCAACCACTTGCTGCACATATACTTTTCCGTTTCTTTCCCCCCTCCCTTCTAAAAGGCATCTTTAAAAGCCATTGGCTATCACTAAAACTTTGGGAAATCATTCTTGTGGTTCCCCCCAGGTGCATGGTATTTGGAAATAAACCTTTCTCTTATTAATCTACCATAACTGTGAGTTGATCTTTTCAGCAAACGAACCTAGGGGAAAAGGGAGAGTTTCCCTGAGACTCCCCTTCAGCACCTTTCCAGGAAATGTTTTATTAGAAGTTTTAATGAGTAGCATAATTAGTAAATTTTAAATATTAAATTTTTCAATTCTCAGATGAAGGTAAATATCAGCAATAAAGATATTAATAACTAAAACTAAAATTACTGATCAAAGGTATGTGGAGTATACATAAACACGGTATGTAATAACTTGGTGACTGTTTTGCTTTCATGTTCTTAATAAATACACCAATCCCTGTGCATTTTGGCAGAGGAATAATAAGCCAGATGGTGTATTAGAAAAAGGAAAAAACAGGGGCTTATTTTTCTTCTTATTTCATAGTACTATAAAAGAAAAAAGAAATTATAATTGTGTAATCCACATAAATAATCTACAAACTGCCATCAACAATTGACAAACTGTTAGTTCTTTTCTGAGCTACTAATATTACTTTTCCTGAATCATATGCAAAATTCTATGACATAAACATAGTAGCAAAAAAATCAGCCTACAGGAAATTAATATTACCTCTTTCTTACTCAGTCTTTAATAACCTTTATGAATGAACCATGCAAGAATTGCATGAGTCAAATTCACAAAAATATTACTGTATTGCTTTGTACTGTAATTTAACATACATTTTACAAAAATGAATGCCAAAAATAGAGTGGATTAAAAAATGTATTCAATAATTATACAAAGACATACGGCAATTGACTATCAAAGTAAACTCTGCTACAAAGACTTATATGGGTAGTAACACATTTCTCTTCTTGATATTTCATAATTCTATCCTTTTTTCCAATAAAATAAGGCTCACTATATACATTAATAAATACCAAAAAAAAAAACCCAAAAAACAGTTACATCACTTTTATGCCTGGTTGTAGCTTCCAGACAATCCAGAATGTAAATCTCTTCACTGGATGAAATATTTCAGTATTTTATTTTTTATTTTATTTTTTTTTTTAAGTAAATTTATTTCAAGTTACTGTGAGGGTACAAACAACCAGCTGAAAATATTTGATTTTGTTAGGTATAGTCCTTCTTGTGGTTATGTCCCACACACAAAAGATATACCAAACGACCCACGGGTGTCCATTCAGTGAGAGCACTCCAACTCCCTCCCTCCCTTTCTCATTACCCCTCCCCACAACTTGAACTGAAATGAGTTTTTACTTCAGTATTTTACACCACAAGTGGAACAGCTGTGAGGACTGAGGAAACATCAAGAGTCAGCTCACAGAAACAAACTTGCACAGCTATTAGGCTTACAAGGGAGGGAGACAGTAAAAACTCGGTGTTAGAAAGTTAAACGTCAGTGTAAAACTTTTCAAATTTAATTTTGAGGCAAAAGAACAATGTCTGGATTTTAAATAATCTTTGCCTGACTTGCTTTATTCAAACTTAACATGCTTGAGGCATTCTGATTTCTCTGCATTTATTTGTACTTTTCTCTCTACCTTAGTACATTTTTGTATTTTTCTACCTACTCAAACCCCATTCGTCTTTTAATGCCAAAATTGTTCTTGCTTTTTTGTTGTTGTTGTTGTTGTTTTTTCAGACAGTCTCACTTGTTGTGAGACTGTGGCATCATAGTTCACAGCAACCTCATACTCTTGGGCTCAAGAGATTCTCTTGCCTCAGCTCCCTGAGTAACTGGAACTACAGGCACCCACAAAAGCACCTGGCTTATAGAGGCAGGGTCTCGCTCTGGCTCAGGCTAGTATTGACCTGTGAGCTCAGGCAATCCACCTGCCTCCCCTTCCTGGAGTGCTGGGATCACAGGCATGTTCTTGCTTTAAAATTATTATCTAATTTTTGTACACTCTGTATAAGTTTATCCATTCATTTCATATCAACAAAACATAATAATAATGTTTTTATGGAAATTACCATGTTCTGTGACACATAGCTATTTATTTATTTTTCTTTTTTTGAGACAGTCTCACTGTATTGCCCTAGGTAGAGTACTGTGATGTCACAGCTCACAGCAACCTTAAACTCCTGGGCTTAAGAGATTTTCTTGCATCAGCCTCCCAAGTAGCTGGGACTACGGGCACCCACGACAGTTGCGGGTTTTTTTGTTTCAGTTTTTATTGTTGTTTCACAGGCCCAGGTTGGGTTTGAACCTGCCAGCCTCTGTGCATGGGGCCTGGGCCATAACGACTGTGCTATGGGCACTGAGCCACATTTTCAGTTTCTGATACATTTTTTTTTTCTGATACATTTTTTTACATGAGACTGTGAGCTCATTCTGGTTGGTCTCTGACTCTGAATGATTTTTGTATTTGTCATTTATGGTGTCAAAGACACTAGACACTATGTCTTCCATATAATTAATTTCCATAAACATTTAATGAAACTTTTAAGCTATAACATCTCAGGTATGACTAAAATTCATTTTTGAAATTCCAAAATGAAAGGTGGGTGTGTCAACATTCCATGTTAAAAACAAACTAATAAGCAAACAGGAATTTTATTTAACTATAAGCTCAGTAAACGCTAAAACAAACAAAAAACAGAGATTTACTGAGATAAATTGATATAAATGTATGTCCATAACATAGGAGTAGCTATGGCACTCTGTATGTTAATAACCCTTCCTCCTAGATATTATGAATGTTATAGTAATAAATCCAAACTTTAGGAATTTAAAGGAAAACTGAAGGACACCAGGAAAAGAATAATTAAAGGGATGAAGAGGCTAGGTGCCTATAGCTCAGTGCCTAGGGTGCCAGCCACATATACAGGAGCTGGTGGGTTTGAATCCAGCCCGGGCTGCCAAACAACAATGACAACTACAACCAAAAAATAGCCGGATGTTATGGCAGGTGCCTGAAGTCCCAGCTATTGGGAGGCTGAGGCAAGAGAATTGCTTATGCCCCAAATTTGTATGCCCCAAATTTGAGGTTGCTGTGAGCTGGGACGCCACAGCACTCTACCAGGGTGACATAATGAGACTCTGTTCACAATAAATAAATAAATAAAACAAAGGGATGAAGAGTGTGGAATCCATGTTCTATGAAAAGTAGATACAGCAGCATGAAGGGAAAATGTGGGTGCTAAAATATGAAGGTGGGGAGACCACAAAAAGTGGGATTCAACTCCAGCAAAAATGTTCAAACCACACAAAGACTTGGAAATTAAACAAACTTATGCTGAATAATAGTTGGGTTCAGGAAGAGATAAAAGAGGAAATTATTAAATTCTTCAAACATAACAACAATAAAGATACAGTTACTTAAACCTGTGGGATACAGCAAACGCAGTCTTAAGTGGGAAGTTTTTCCCATTAGATGCCTACATTCAAAAAACAGAAAGCACATCAACAAACCCATGAACCATCACATGGAACTAAAAAACGAAGAACAATCTAATCCCAAACCCAGCAGAAAAAAAGACATAACCAAAATTAAATCAGAGATTAATAAAATTGAAAACAAAAAAAACATTCAAAAAATTAACAGAACAGAAAGTTGGGTTTTTGAAAAAAATAAATAAAATCAATAAACCTTTGGCCAGATTAACTAGAAACAGAAAAGTAAAATCTCTAGCAACCTCAATCAGAAATGATAAAGGAGAAATAGCAATAGATGCCACAGAGATACAAGAGAACATCTCTGAGTACTACAAGAAAATCTATGCCCAGAAGTTTGAAAGTGTGGAAGAAATGAATCAATTAACTGGACTGGCACTCTCTCCCTAGATTTAACCAAGAAGAAATACATCTCTTTAACAGACCAATTTCAAGAACTGAGATCAAAGAAACAATAAAAAATCTCTCCACAGGCTCAGTGCCTGTAGCTTTATGGCTAGGGTGCCAGGTATATACACTGGAGCTGGTGGATTCAAACCTAGCCCAAGCCTGCTAAACAACAATGACAACTACAACCAAAAAAAAATAGCCAGGTGTTGTGGCAGGCGCCTATAGTCCCAACTACCTGGGAGGCTGAGGCAAGAGAATTGCTTAAGCCCAAATATTTGAAGTTGCTGTAAGCTGCGATGCTATGACACTCTACCAAGGGTGACATAGTGAGACTCTGTCTCAAAAAAAAAAAAAAAATTCCCACCAAAAAACCCTGGTCCAGGTAGCTTCACACCAGAATTCTATCAAATCTTCAAAGAAGGGTGGCACCTGTGGCTCAGTGAGTAGGGCGCCAGCCCCATATTCCGAAGGTGGTAGGTTCAAGCCTGTCCCCATCCAAATTGTAACAAAAAATAGCCAGGAGTTGTGGCAGGTGCCTGTAGTCCCAGCTACTCGGGAGGCTAAGGCAAGAGAATCCTCTAAGCCCAAGAGCTGGAGGTTGCTGTGAGCTGTGATGCCACAGCAAGGGAGACTCTGTCTCTAAAAAAAAAAAAAAAAAAAATGTTCAAAGAAGAGCTTATACCTGGGTGGTGCCTGTGGCTCAAAGGAGTTGGGCACAGCCCCATATACTGGAGGTGGTAGGTTCAAACCCAGCCCCAGCCAAAAACAAACAAACAAACAAAAAAACAGTTTATACCCATACTGCAAAAATTATTCCAAAAAATTGAGAAAGAAGGACTCTTCCCCCAACATGTTCTATGGAGAAAACATCACCCACACACCAAAGCCAGGAAAAGACCTAACTAAAAAGGAGAACTTCAGGCCAATTTCAATAATGAATATAGAAACAAAAATTCTCAACTGAATCCTAGCCAATAGATTACAGCTACACATTAAAAAAAATAATTCATCATGATCAAGTAGGTTTAATCTCAGGGATGCAATGCTGGTTTAACCTACACAAGTCCATAAACATAATTCACTATATCAACAGAAGTAAAAACTAAGACCAGATGATCCTTTCAATAGATTCAGAAAAAGCATTTGACAAAATTCAGCATCTTTTTATAATTAGAACACTTAAGAAAATAGGCATAGGTGACACATTTCTTAAACTGACTAAAGGCATCTGTGACAAACCAAAATCTAATATTATATTGAATGGAGTAAAACTGAAAGCTTTTCCACTTAGAACTAGAACCAGTCAAGGTTGTCTTCTATCATCACTACTACTCAGCATAGTGCTGGAAGTTCTAGCCAATATAATCAGGCAAGAGAAGGAAATAAAGGGCATCCAAATGGGGGCAAAGGAGGTCAAACTCTCACTCTTTGCTGATGATATGATCTTAGAGAACCCCAAAGACTCAACCACAAGACTCCTGGAAATGTTAAAAAAATACAGCAATGTCTCAGGATATAAAATCAATGTCCATAAATCAGTAGCCTTTGTATATGCCAATAACAGCCAAGATGAGAAGGTAATCAAGGACACAATTCCCTTCACAGTAGCTGCAAAAAAGAAAAAAGAAAGAAATACCTAGGAATATACATAACAGAAGTGGTGAGGGTCCTCTACAAAGAAAATTATAAAACCCTAAGAAATAGGAGAAGATATTAACAAACAGAAGAACATACCATGCTCATGGCTAGGACCAATCAACATTGTCAAAATGTCTATACTACCCAAAGCAATCTACAAATTCCATGCAATCTCCATTAAAATACCATCATTGTACTTTCAAGAGTTGGAAAAAATAATTTTTCATTGTGTATGGAACCAGAAGAAACCCCATATAGCCAAGGCAATTCTTAGTAATAAAAACAAAGCTGGGGGTATCACACTATCAGACTTTTGGCTATACTACAAGGCCATAGTGATCGAAACAGCATGGTATTGTCACAATAATGAGAAATTGACATTTGGAACTAAATAGACATACATGGGATGAAACTAACATTTTATAGCCATGTGATCTTTGGTAAACTAAACAAGAACAACACTGGGGGGTGATGCCTGTGGCTCAAAGGAGTAGGGCACCAGCCCCATATACCAAAGGTGGCGAGTTCAAACCCAGCGCCAGCCGAAAAAAAAAAAAAAAGAACAACACTGGGGAAAAGAACCCCTATTAAATAAATTGTTTTGGGAGAGCTGGATAACCACATGTAAAAGACTGAAACTAGACTGCACTTCTCACCACTTACAAAAATTGTTTCAAGATGGATAAAAGAATTAAATCTAAAGCATGAAACAATAAAAATAAAGAAAGTGTGGGGAAAATACTTGAAGATATCATTTGGTCTCATGAAACTGTCATGAGCAGTGCCTCAGTCTTTTCTGGCAGCAGTTTCTTGGAGATCACTGCCTTTTAAGGACTTTTACTGTCTGGATTAATTATGGGCTTGATATCATTTAGTATTTCAGATAGGACAGAGACCTTAGAAATGTTTCTGTTGGCAAAGAGCGGTGGCTCACACCTGTAATCCTAGCACACTGGGAGGCTGAGGTGGGTGGATTGCCTGAGCTCACAGGTTTGAGACCAGCCTGAGACAGAGAGTGACCCTGTCTCTAAAAATAGCTGGGCATTGTGGCAGGCATCTGTAGTGCCAGCTACTTGGGAGCCTAAGGCAAAAGAATTGCTTAAGCTCAAGAGTTTGAGGTTGCTGTGAGCTGTGATGCCATAGCACTCTACCGAGGGTGACAAAGTGAGACTGTCTCTAAAGACAAAGAAAAAAGAAAAAAATAAATGCTTCTCTCATCCTCTAAATATTGCTTTTCATCCTCACTGGGCATCTTTGCTAAGCATCTCTGAAACAGTGGAGGCATCTCTATCCAAATTTGGGAATGCTCAGCACTATAGCCAGTGGAAAGGGCTGTTGTGTACCTAGTCGTATAAGTGAAGATTTACTCACAATTTAAGATGTTTTTCAACACACAGGGTGGTTGCAAATTGTTGTGCAAATTGCAGGTGGCACACAAACTTTATGGCCACCCTATATAATAATACATCTTAAATTAGCTTACTGAACTGTGCTTTGTAAGAAGTAAATGTAGGAATATAAGTAGTTAGGGGGCAGACTACGTTCATTTAAATTATAAAATTATGTTTACTGATGATACTCCAATTGAGATAACATAATCCAAATGTGAAACCAACTGAAGCAGTTTATATTAAAATAATGTAGAGCCATAGAATATAAATAGTAATCAAGGTCTAATTTTTATAAAAGTATAGATACAGCCAGAAGTTAACCAGCCATTGTTCCACAACTTCCTTATGGCTGTAACCCTTACTGCTTAGTGGTACAATCCTCCCTGACAGGCGCAAGATTTGTGACTTCCCCAACTGTTTCTATAGATAAAATCACTATGGTAAAGCACAAGACTTATGCTTCTATAGATAGCACTGGTGTTGTGAGGTCTAAAAGGGGTCTTTGAGATGTCTTTCAGACTCTATATTTTAGGGGAACCCACTAACACCAAAAAGGACCCTAGGTAGATGAAGGAATGAACGCAACAGCTTCGACCCCCTACCTAAGAAATTTCCCAACTGGCTTGGCACCCATACGACAGTAGTTATGGTGCCAGCCACATTCACAGAGGGTGCCAGATTCAAACCCAGCCGGGGCCAGCTAAACAACAATGACAACTGCAACAAAAAATAGCCAGCCATTTTGGTGGGCACCTGTAGTCCCAGTTATTTGGGAGGCTGAAGAAAGAAAATCACTTAAGCCCAAGGGTTTGAGTTTGCTGTGAGCTGGGACACCACATCGCTCTAACAAGGGTGCCAAAGTGAGACTCTGTCTCAAAAAAAGAAAAAGAAATGTCCCAACTGAAAATATAATTTCTCCTTCACAGCCCTATCAGTTCATCCCAGCCAATAAGCAGACCCAATCCCCTAAACTTTTGTTCACCAAACCTACCTTTAAAACCTTAGCTCCCAAATTCTTAGGGAGACAGATTTGAGAAATTATTTCCATCTTCTCATCTGCTGCACTGCAAAATAAAACTTTTTCTGCTGCAACACCTGCTGTTTCAGTATACTGGTCTTCACTGAGTGGTAGACGAGGCACCTGGACTTACAAAAATGAAAGCTCTCACTCAGTCTGATGCTTTACTAACAATGTCAAAATATGTTCAAGTTTCAACATAGAGGTGAAACAAGTAAAGTTCCAGAAACATTGACACAACTTATCAGATCTATTCTTATAGCTTTGGGACGCTATAAGAAACCAAATTAAAATCAGAGGTTGCTAAATAATGTTTGTGGGTAGAGTACTTAACAGGATGGAGCTGTTTTGGCCATGAAACATCTCCATTTTATACTAAGATAGTTTATTAGACATTTTCCAAGGAACTGTGACCCACAATTGCAAACATTCTAGAGTTGTTTATTAATCCCAGACAAGCCAGTTCCAACTTCTTTGTAAGCATCCTATAGATAAGGGCTAGGTGGGCATGGCAGCACCACTGATTGTTTCAGATATTCAAGAGGTTGAGCCCCTCTGCTCTCTTTCGTACCATTTTACTTGATCTCTTTGGTTTGGGGATGGGTAACATATTACTTTGTACTGTGGCACTTGACCTTTGTGTATATGATAGCTACTGAGTCACTCGCAAGAGCTTGAGTTTGGGAGATGGCTGACAGCAGTTGTTCACAGTGAGCGCTTATTACTACAGGGGGTTGTTAGTTTCTTTGTGCATTTAGATAAGAAAAGCCTGGTATAAATAGTTAGAGAAATGTCTTTATAGCAAAGTGCGCTGTAAAACCATTCTGTGGCCTGGTCCCATGGTGATTCCCTCTTTGGGGGGGGACCTGAGAGTTGATGTAAAAGTGAAATACTTAGTTTTAAAACATCTAGTTGCCATATCTTCCAATTGTGCCTGCTTGTCACATAAATTATTATTAAATGCTTTATTGGTCTTGTTCCTTAACAGACTCACCTCGGTGGTCCCACTGGAAAACAGATTAAATGGAAAGCTATTACCAAGATTATTACCTATCTAATAATCTTATAATCTTATAAAATTCTGTGGTAAATTCCTATGGTTTTGTTTCCTTGGTATCCATTTTTTAATCCTTTTTTTTTTGCCCAGGGCCAGGTTTGAACCCACCACCTCCTGGTATATGGGGCCAGTGCCCTACTCACTGAGCCAAAGGTGCTGCCCTCCATTTTTAATCTTTATCTAACAACCTCAAGCACCTTGAAAAAGCTTAAGTTATATCTATGTGCTTTGTGATATAAATTTACTACCTTGTTTTCTCTAAAATTCAGTTAAGGGCTTTGGCCATGTGAGATAGTTTGAATGCAACAGTCCTCTGACTAGTGATTTTTATTAATCTCATGATTGAATTTTAAAATAAAAGCTATAAAAGTCTTTAGTCATGCCTGTCTATATTATGTGTACCCAGAAACATGTCTGTATTTATTTATTGTCTATATTATATCAAATCGACTTATAGATAAATGAATAGGCATAAATTAAGTAAATAAGCCCAAATGCTTTTCAAGTACACATGATTTTAGTAATCTTTGGCAAATAAAGATAGTTTTTAAAACTGTTGGTAAGAATAGATTAATAAATTGTGGTATATGTACACCATGGAATATTATGCAGCCTTAAAGAAAGATGGAGACTTTACCTCTTTCATGTTTACATGGATGGAGCTGGAACATATTCTTCTTAGTAAAGTATCTCAAGAATGGAAGAAAAAGTATCCAATGTACTCAGCCCTACTATGAAACTAATTTATGGCTTTCATATGAAAGCTATAACCCAGTTATAACCTAAGAATATGGGGAAGGGGGAGAGGGAAGGGAGGGGAGGGGACAGGATGGGCGGAGGGAGGGCGATTGGTGGGATCACACCTATGGTGCATCTTACAAGGGTACATGTGAAACTTACTAAATGTAGAATATAAATGTCTTAATACAGTAACTATGAAAACACCAGGAAGGCTATGTGAACCAGTGTGATAAAAATATGTCAAATGGTATATAAAACCAGTGTATAGTGCCCCATAATTGCATTAATGTACACAGCCATGATTCAACAATAAATAAATAAATAAATAACTGCTGGTAAAATAAAATGGAAATATTGATGCAAGGTGCCCCTGTTCAGGGCTGGACAGAGGCCCCATTTTCTAGGTCTAAGCAAACAGACTTTTTCTCTCTAAAGTGCACTCTCTGAATACAAGCAAAACAGGAGGAAAGGAGTTTTTGCAGTATTTCACGTAAGCTGTGCTCTTCCGGAGTGGACTTACTGCTGATTTTGCCCAGAGCTGGATTAATGAGACACAGAGAACAACTCCAAGAAGGGGAGAGGGGCCTAATGAGACTTGTAGTCCTTCCTCATGGGCTAGCAAATCAGTTTTAGGGATCCTCTTGGCCAAGAGAGGGTCCAGTCAGTCGCTGAAGGGGAAACCTTAAGATTTTCTTTTGGTCAAGGCACAGGGGCTCACACCTGTAATCCCAGCACATGGGAGGCCAATGGGGGTGGATTGCCTGAGCTCACAGGTTCCAGACTGGCTTGACCCAGAGCAAGACCCCATCTCTAAAAATAGCCAGGTGTTGTAGCAGGTGCTTGTAATTGCAGCTACTTGGGAGCCTGGGGTGAGAGAATCGCTTAAGAACAAAAGTTTGAGGTTGCTGTGAGCTATGAGACTCCTCGGCACTCTACCAAGGGTAACAAGTGACACTCTGTTTAAAAAAAAAAAGATTTTATTTTAGTTCACAATTTCAACAGTGTAGATCTATCTGTTACCATGGGTTGAAATAATGTGCATATGGCTGTTTCACTTCTAAGGATAGGCAAGAATATCTTAACAATCTATTGGTTGTTCCCATTCCAATGTCTCACAGGCAATCAAATTCAGTTAAAGTAACTGGGGGGGATGCTACCCTGAATTTTCTTTAGCAATTGTTATTTATATGTTTGCACTATCAACTGCCAAAGGTGGAAACATTCTTAAGATAATTCCCCACATCCTCTCTCCAAAATATATTCAGTCACCAAGCATCAGCACCATAATCCCTATGAGACTGCCCTTCTTTCTAATTTTACTAAACACCATCTCAAGATTTTAGTTCAGGATTGCACAATTTTGGTTTTGAATTGTAACTAAAACAATCTCCTAATTGCTTGTTTCTCCTATCATACAAATAATTTTTCACAATATAAATAACTTAGTATTTCTAAAATAAAAGGCTAATAGTGTCTTTCTCATTCTTCAAATTGTATCATTCTTTGATCTATCCACCAATATAAAATCCAAAGTCTTCTATAATACTACATATGTGACCTCATGCCAATGGCTTCCTCCCAATTGATAGAGTTGATTAGTGTGAATAATGCTAGCTGCTATAATACATTTTCTAATAGAAGGTTATTCTTATTTCTTCCTTTCATGAATATCAAAGTGTGGGCTTCTGGTTGGTGCATAGCTTATAGCCAAGTGATATTTCAGAGTTGAAGGATCCTTCTGCTCTTTAGCTCTGCTATTCCTTAAGAGTCTCATCATCTTGGGCTGTGCCTGTGGCTCAGGGAGTAGGGCACCGGCCCCAAATGCTGAGGGTGGTGGGCTCGAGCCTGGCTCAGGCCAAACTGCAACAAAAAAAGTAATTAATTAATTAATTTAAAAAAGAGTCACATCATCTTCAACATCAAGATAATGGAAGGGAAATAGCATTGGTGATGGAATTTCTTTCTGCAGTAGCTCCTTTGTCTCAGAGATTCACAGACTACCCAGATCAGATAGGAAGGAATTGAAGGAAGGAAAGGCACCAGAGCCTCTGGCAGAGGGGGGAAGACTCAAATGGGAAGTGGTGTTATATATTGTTCTGTAAATAGGGAGATCTTGAGAATTATATTTGGCCTGGACTTGGCAGACTTCAATGTTGATTAGTGAATGAATAAGTGTATTAACAAGTGAATGTAGTCCTTCCAGCTCTGGGCAAAAGTGGCAGGGAATCCACTTCAGAACAAAAAAAACTGCTTTTCTCCTGTCTTGCTTGTATTCAGAGTGCAGTTTGGGGAGAAAAATTCTGTTTGCTTAGTCCTAGAAAAAAAGGGCCCTTGTCCAGCTCTGAGTGAGAGAAACCCTATATCAGCATAGTGAAGGCTCACCTGTTTCTTAATAACCTTGATTTGGAAGTAACACATTTACCTTCTTCTCACATTCTATTGGTGAATGTGGGGATTATGGCAAAACTTGCTCCTTCCCCCCCCCAAAATCTCACTGAAAGATCAACTCACAGGTAAGGCAGATTAATAAGAGAAATGTTTTTTTCCAAATACCATGAGCATGGGGGCGGAGGGGGGGACAAAGAATGATTGTTTAGTGTCTCAGTAATGGTCAGATACTTTTATAGATGCCTTTATTATTATTATTTTTTGAAACATTCCATTTACAATCACTTATTTATTTATTTATTTATTCATTGCCATTTTTTTTTTTTTTTTTTTTTTTGCCAGGGCTGGGTTTTAACCCACCACCTTTGGCATATGGGGCCAGCACCCTACCCCTTTGAGCCACAGGCACTGCCCTATTGATACTTTTTTGAAATGGGGGGGAATGTAGAGCATAGGTGTAGCAAGTGGTTGCTAAGGAGGATGAACAGATGGAAAAAACAGATTGACCTGTAAATTAATCTGAGGCAGGTATTATGTTTTAAATGATTTGAGCCTGGTCTGCTAGGATTCAGGGGGAGAAAAGGAAATCAGTTGCCCTCTTTGATTCCCCTGATCAGATCAGTCTGGTGCTTTCTGATTAGGAATGGCCTTTAATCCAAAATATTCTTTATGTTAAGTAGTCTTATTTGGGGGAAAATTTTTCTTCGATTTCAGAGTCTCAGAGTCTGGCCTCTGAGACAGTCTCTTTTATGGCCCTCAGTAGAGTGCCATGGCATCACACAGCTCACAGCAACCTCCAACTCCTGGGCTTAAGCTATTCTCCTGCCTCAGCCTCCGGAGTAGCTGGGACCACAGGCACCCGCCACAACGCCCAGCTAGGGAAAATTTTTCTTAGTCTTTCAGTCCCTCATCCAGAACTTCCCTAGGAGGCCCACATTAAAACCTGGGTCAGTAGCTGTGGTGAGAAGAGATTGGGTTGGTAGACTGGGAACTAGATCTTGAAAGAGAAATAAGAACATAAAGGAGAATGAGAATAAATAAATAGGAACAGATCTTGGGCACATTTCTGCACATCTCATTAAACCAGTCTCCCATTCTTAGAAACAGGTCTTTTTTAATCTGATGGGGAATATTTATCTTGTCTTTTAAGAAAGGTAGATCACAGTCTTTACTCACCCTTAATCAGTATTTTCACCAATGATCATATAAGCTTTTCCCTGTTGGGCTGTTATGGCATTCAGGAGGCAGCAGTTTTCAAATATAATAACAGAGGCTGGGGGAGGCCAAGGTGGCTGGATTGCCTGAGCTCATGAGTTTGAGACCAGCCTGAGCAAGAGTGAGACCCCATCTCTAAAAATAGCTGGGCATTGTGGTGGGCACCTATAGTCCCAGCTACTTGGGAGGCTGAGACAAGAGGATCACTTGACCCAAGAGTCTGAGGTTGCTGTGAGCAATGAAGCCATAGCACTCTACTGAGGACAACAAAGTGAGAATCTGTCTCAAAAAATAGTAATAAATAACAGAGGCTGGTCTGCTGCTGATTTCTAACTAAAGTGCTCTTTATGCTTTCATGGCGATATGGAACCTTTGCTCTAGTACAAGAAGAGACGAAGCATGTTGTTTCTTATCTGGTTGTAGATGTAATGTTTTGTCATGCAACCATCTTTCAGTTTGGTATCACCAGGCACTCACATTGGCAGACATAAAATGAGTTCAGCTTCCTTTGAATGATCTAGATGTTGACATAACCAGCAATTAGACTGATTTGTTAAGGTGGTCAAGGTTTGAAAGACTGGAATGAAGGGATGCTTTCCTGATCTTAGAAAAAATAGTAAAGATCAGTGAGAGCAAATTCAAAAGCTATAGAAGAAGATAAAAGGGAGAATGACGTAGGTTGAGGCAATCCACTCAGCATCCAATGTGCGATTCTCAAAGGGAAAGACTTAAAAGAATTGTCTAAAAGTAACATTTAGTGAGGTTTTAACACAAAAAGAAATTTATAGACAAAAATAATTGTTGCTGTTTGCCCCCATTGACTTCCTTAGAACCTGACTAAAGTGGAGGAGGTTGGTATGACAAATAAAGACTCTCACATTTGTGACAAATAAAGATTCTCACATTCAGCTACTTCAGGAACAACAACCAATGAGGCTTCAAGAGGCAAGCACTCTGACTGTTGTAAAGATGTACTGGGATGCCATCCCATCTGAAATCTCACCAGGCCTTTTATTGTGTTTCAACAGTATAGCATTAGTGGATTTATTATGCTCATTTAGTAGTCAAGGAAACAATGTCCCCATACATGGTGTATGGGTGGTCTTGTGTAAGACAGGGGAATAGACAAAGGATCTGGGTTACGTGTGCCGGGAGAGAGTTATATAGGTTGGGTTAGGGGAAGTCTTAGAATGGTGACGAGATGATAGAATAGCCAATAAGGAGTTACTGCTCTGGCCAGAAGAGACATTAGGGACAGGCCATAAGTTTGAAATTTTCAGTGGGTAATTGGGATAGGGAGATAAAGTAAGTTTTGTGGCTGGGAGGCAATTCCCTGTTATTTAGAGGGCAACTTCTTGTGCTTAGAGACGAGCTGTAATTTTGTAGAAAGTAGGAGGGTCTTTTCTGGGGGAGGGGCTTTCTCTGGGGCAATAACCTAACAGAGGTGACAGACAAGAGTCTCACTTTGTCACCCTAGACATCAACAAAAACTTTTCTTTTTTCTTTTGGTAGAGTGCTATGGCATCATAGCTCACAGCAATCTCAAACTCCTGGGTTCAAGTAATTCCCTTGCCTCAGCCTCCCAAGTAGCTGGGACTGAATGGTGGAGACTGAGGGGAGAATTCTCAGTCACAAGTCAAGCTCAGAAATGTAACGCAGGATGAGAATAAAACTTTATATTGTTTTGTTTCAGAGACCCGCAACAAAATTTGTCTTAAAATACACTGGACTCGTCAGAATCATGTTACTGGCTAGTATGCAGGGCCAGTTTGAACACTGGGCTCCGGGGGAGCTAAGTCTGGGTTCATCCCTCTGGCAACCCTCTTTAGACAAAAGGACATAGAAAATTGACAAAACAAGAATAAGCAATAAAAATGTTACTGGAATTTCTTCCTCGGTAGGTCCTTGGTCTTGGGGATTCAAAGAATGAACCCACGCGCCACAGATCAGTGGTAAGATAGGATTTCATTAGGCAGAAGGGAATAAAGAAGGAGTAAAAAGTAACAGAGTCTGGCAAAGGGGAAGCGCTAAATTGGACAAATTGGAAGTCTCTCACCTGGGCCCATTGTCTTGGGGTCTAAATTACATTTTGGCCAGGACTAGGGAGGTGGAAAACGCCTTTTCAAAGTTAATGCTGCATTAACAAATGAATGAAATGCAGTTCCTCCTCCTGTAGGGTAAGGTTATCAGGTCCTTGCAGGTTTTGTCTCAGGGAAGGGATTAGGGTGTGTGTTCCCTACTCAAGGTGGAACCACCACCACCACCTCAAAAGAAAAGTCTGGGGCTCCTTTTGTCTCTGATCTTGTTAGAGCCCAGAGGATGTGACCTAGAATAGGCAGCCTGTTTGTGCCTGGAAAAGGAGGTCTGATTTCGGAGCTCACCAGGACAAAGAGAATGGGGGAATCTCTGTCCAGCCCCAACTTGGGGGAATCCCGTATCAACAACAGTGACAAAAGCATTTCTGAGAGGAGATGGAATCAAACAACATGAATATTCATACACCACAAAGTACCAAAAAATATGCCAAGACCAGAGGCTTTCACAAGACTGGGCATCAACAAAAACTTTCTCTTATTAAATCTTAAATTTAGAAAGGACAATGATCTTTCATCATCTGCTCAACCAAAGCCCACAGAGAGCAAAATCAGGAGTCTGACTGGTTGAGTATCTGATCACATGCGGGTTGGTCAGTTACAATCTTCCTCACTGCCCCTTTCAGAAGAGCAGAGTGGCATTGAGGTCTTGCTCACAGTGCAAAACTGGAGAGACTGTAGGGATAGTGGTGAAATTTGCCCTTTCCCCTTTATCTGGTTCACTGAAAGATCAACTCACAATTATGGTAGATTAAAAAAAATAAAGGTGGGCATTGCCTTGGCTCAAGGAGTAGGGTATTGTCATACCGGAGGTGGCAGCTTCAAACCGTCCCCAGCCAAAACCCTGCAAAAATAATAATAATAAAGGTTTATTTCCAAACAGCAGGTGCATGGGGGGAACCACAAGAATGATTTCCAAAAATCTCAGTGATGATCAGTGACTTTTAAAGATGCCTTTTAGAAGGGAGCGGGAGAGAAACTGGAAAGTAGACCTGAAACAAGTGGTTGCTAGAGGGGAGAGTGTGGATGGGAAACAGATTGATTTGTAAATTAAACGGAGACAAGTATTGTGCTTCAAGTGACCTTGGAGACAGGTCTATTAGCATGTGATAAGGAGGCCAGGAGCCTTTTCTAATTCTAAATCAGGTAACTTAGGTTTTATAGAGGAGAGGCCAGTACTTTCTAATCAAAAATAGCCTTTTAATTTAAAATATTCTTTATACCAAGGAATCATATTTGGGGGTGAGATTTCCTTATCTCCTTTCACCTTTTCCCTTCATCATTTCACTGAAAGATCAACTCACAGTTAAAGCAGATTCATATGAGAAATATTTATTTCCAAATACCTTGAGCATGGGGGAAATCACAAAATGATTATCCAATGTCTCTCTCTCTCTCTCTTTTTTTTTTTTTAGAGACAGAGTCTCACTTTATCACTCTCGGTAGAGTGTTGTGGTGTCACAGCTCACAGCAACCTCCAACTCCTGGGCTTAGGTGATTCTCTTACCTCAGCCTCCCAAGTAGCTAGGACTACAGGCACCCGCCACAATGCCAGGCTATTTTTGTTTTTTTGTTACAGTTTAGCTTGGGCCAGGCTCAAACCTGCCATCCTTGTTATATGGGGCCAGCGCCCTACTCACTGAGCCACGGGTGCCACCCATACCCAATGTCTTAATACTGGTCAGATATTTTGATAGATGCCTTCTTGAAGGAGGGGGTGGGATGTAGAGTATAGATGTAGCAACTTGTTGCCAGGGAGGATGAATAGATGGGGAAAACAAATTAACTTGTAAATTAACTTGAGAGATGCCTATTGTATTTTAAATGATTTGGGCCAGATCTGCAAGGATTCAGGGGGAGGACAGGAAGTCAGTTGCCCCCTTTTGTTAGGCCTGGTGGGCCTTGGCTTAGATGGAAAAGTGTTAGGCCTAGGCTAAAATGGAAAAATGCCAGTTAACTCCTGGCAAATTTCCGGACTGCAAGCTTTCAGAAAAAAAATGGACTAAGTTTAGTTCCCATCCAAGATAGATGGGAAAGTACTAATTGATTTCTTGTTTCTAGTTCACTCCCAATTTCTTGCTTAGCTATGTCCTTCAGAAATGGACTGGGAGGTATGACTGCTCCCAGACTAACCTTTAAAAAAACTACCAGGTGGAGAAAGTACTGAAACAAAGATGTATAGCTAACCAACCGCAAAGTTCTGCTTCGGTGCAATGCTTGCTTGCTGACCTACCCGGATGCACCTGGGCAGCCTTCATACTAACTAGGATGCAGACCTTAAAAGCCTTAAAAACCCGACACCTTAGTACTTAGGGCTGCTCTCAGAAACCTCATATTGGGACATTGAATCCGTCACTGGCCTGCTCTTCAATAAAAGACTCCCTTGCAAATTCAGCTTGTCTGACCGTGTGGTCTCTGGGGGACCTTCTGGGCATAACACTTTCATCCCCTGAGCAGTTCATTCAGGTTTTAAGCAGATAGAAGGAAATCTCCTTCCAATACTTTCTGTTTATGAATGGCTTTTAGTTCAATATATTCTTTTGTTGTTCTTGTTGCAGTTTGGCAGAGGCCAGGTTTGATCCTGCCACCCTTGGTATATGGGGCCGGCGCCCTACTCACTGAGCCCCAGGTGCTGCCTAGTTCAGTATATTCTTTAAGGAGTCAAAATTTCCTTAGCTCTTCGGTACAATTCAGTCAAATGGGGAAACCTAGATGCAGGGTAATGTAGTCCTAACCTGGACAGCCACTTATTAGCCACAATTTTATTCTATGGAAGATAAAACATAAATTTTGGTCAATAATTGTCGCACCTTCAACATAAGGAGTATCTGTCCGTTCCATACCTTGTTCCTAAATGCACTGCAGCCCTACTTGTGTTCTTAAAATACAGCATGACCTTCCTTTGGTATGTTGCTGCCTTTTGTTCATGGCTGTCTTCTACCCTTCTTTCAAACATACCTGAGAAATCTTTTCCTGCAGACAGTAAGCACTGAACTGGATGGATAAACACCCACCCCACGTGATCTATATTTTTCTGTTGTAATAAGTGTTAGGTTCAGTTCTATGGTGTATTACTTAAAGACATCAATCTTTCTCTTTCTCAATGGGACCTAAAAAACGCGGGTATTGAAACTTTGGCTCATTTAGAAAGATTCCTATTACAAACTTACAGAAATATTTTTTGTTACAGTAATCAGATTTAATATTGTATAAATAGTTGTGATCATACATCTGGTTACTTAAGAGTTTGCTAAAGAGGGCGGCTCCTGTGGCTCAGTGAGTAGGGCGCCGGCCCCATATGCCGAGGGTGGCGGGTTCAAACCCAGCCCCGGCCAAACTGCAACCAAAAAATAGCCGGGCGTTGTGGCGGGCGCCTGTAGTCCCAGCTGCCTGGGAGGCTGAGGCAAGAGAATCGCGTAAGCCCAGGAGTTAAGAGGTTGCTGTGAGCTGTGTGATGCCACGGCACTCTACCCGAGGGCGGTACAGTGAGACTCTGTCTCTACAAAAAAAAAAAAAAAAAAGAGTTTGCTAAAGAGGGGCTTTATGTTTGTTTTAATCATTAGTGCAGCCTATAGTCCCAGCTACTTGGGAGGCTAAGGCAGGAGAATCACTTGAGCCCAAGAGTTTGAAGTTGCCCTGAGCTATGATGACACCATGGGACTCTCCTGAGGGTGACAGAGTGAGACTCTGTGCAAAATAAATAAATAAATAAATAAAATAAAATAAAATCCTTAGCACAAAATCACAAAAGAGAGTGATACAGGGTTCCCCACATTCAGGGCTTGAAAAGGGACCCTGCTTTCCAGGCCTAAGCAAAACAGACCTTTTCTTTCTAAACTCCACTCTATGAATATAAGCAAGACAGGAAAAAAGCAGTTTTTTTCAGTATTTCTTATAAGCTGGGCCTCTTCTGAAATTGACCTCCTGCCTTTTTTTTTTTTTTTTCCCACCCCCGAGCTGGAAAAACTACATTCATTTGTTAGTACACTCATACATTTGCTAATCAACATGGAAGTCTGGGCTGGGCTTCCATGCTCAGTGGTTAGGGCGCCGGCCACATGCACCAGAGCTGGTAGGTTTGAACCTGGCACAGGCCTGCTAAAACAAAAATAAATAGCTGGACATTGTGGCAGGCACCTGTAGTCCCAGCTACCAGGGAGGCTGAGGCAAGAGAGTCTCTCGAGCCCAAGAGTCCGAGGTTGCTGTGAGCTATGACGACACAGCACTCTAGCAAGAGCGACAAAGTGAGACTCTTTCTCAAAAAAAAAAAAATTGAAGTCTGCCAAGCCCTGGCCAAATATAATTCTCAAGAGCTTCCTATTTACAAAACAGTATATAACCCCTAGACAAAAAGATGCACGCAGGGACTTTCCACTCGGGTCTTCACCCCTCTGCCAGAAAAGTTGGTGCCTTTCATTCCGTCTATTCCTTTCCATCTAAAAAGCCTATCTTATCACTGTCTCTGTGGTCTGTGGGTTCATTCTTTGAATCTCTGAGGCCAAGGACCTATGGCAGAAAGAAACTCCATCAACAAGAACATAACTTTTTGTCTAACTAATAAAAAAAGATTTGTTTTTTTGCTTATTTTCATGTACTAGATAGCAAATCCCAAGTTTCCTTGAAGTTTAGTGTGGCTCTCCAGCTGAATTCAGATCCATAAAATATAACCAGAGTGGCATGTGTCAATGTCATGCCTGGTCCATAAAAACCTCCTTTATGCAACTCTTTTCTGCTTTACGCTGACTACAGACTCACTGCCAAAGCCCAGAATAACTTGAGAAGTCCGTATATTTAAAACTTCCAGAGTTGAGTTCCTTAATGGTGCTGAAGCAGAGTTCCCTACTACCAAAGAGGAATAGTTCCACTTAGTTGTTTCATAGCTTAAATTATTTTTTACTTTATTAATTAAAGGCTTGAGGTCGGTAATGAGCTTAGCATTACTCAAAATAATATGGCCCAAATTTGATCAATAAAGGATGCATGAAAATTAAAATTCTTTGCTAAGGTTAGTTTCTCAAAATGGAACACTTTGCCCTAATTTAGTTGAAACTTGGGTATCCAGTTTTCAGGACTAGTGACACACAGCGAATCATCTTTCTGCTGTTTCCTATAAAGCCATGTTATACCAACCCCGATTAGGGCCACGGAAGTTTGGAGCTATTGGTTACACCAGTCAAACTAACCAAAACAAACAAGCACACAAACAAACAAAAAAACCTGAGATAAGATCAATAAAAAGGATTTTAGAACAAATAGGTTTCATATCCTTGGTGGTACAATGCTTTTGACTATAAATAAATTTTCATAATCTCTTAAATAAAAAAAAAAATTCACGCTGGGTGCCTGTAGCTCAGTGGTTAGGGTGCTGGTCACATACAGCAGGGCTGGTGGGTTCAAACCCAGCCCAGGCCTGCTGAAACAAATAAACAAAAATTAGCTGGACATTGTGGGGGGTGCCTGTAGTCCCAGCTACTCGGGAAGCTGAGGCAAGAGAATCACTTGAACCCAAGAATTTGAGGTTGCTGTGAGTTATGACTTCACAGCACTCTACCAAGGGTGACAAAGTAAGACTCTGTCTCAATTAAAAAAAATAACAAATAAATAAATAAATCCAGAATCACAAAAAACTACAACCATACTGTTCAAAAGAAATACACCTGGCCATATAGATGAATAACTTATTTGCCTCGAATATGAAATTAAGTGAAGAACAAAGATATATATCTTTAAAATTCACAATCACAAGCTAGCCTTTATGTAACAAGTCATCTGGAGCTGAATAAGTGTACAGGGTCAGGTTATGAGTGCCTCGTGTTCTTAGTCTTTTTCCTCATTTCAATTTCACCATCCTTAGGACATGTTCTCTGCTGGTATGAATGTGTTGCAATTCCACACAGCACTTCCTCAAAAAAGAGAGAGCACAAGTACCTGTACCTATCCTTACACACATGTACTCAGTAAGTCCTTTCCTAGAAGCACTAAAGATTTTCCCTTATCCAGATATAAACACCCTGTTTCCCTGAAAATAAGACATCCTCCGAAAATAAGACCTACTTATAGAAAAGATAAGATGTCCCCTGAAAATAAGACCTAGCGTGTCTTTGGGAGCACACCCTAAAATAAGACACTGTCTAAAAAACTGTTTCGAGGAAACAGGGTAATATGTCCACAAGTATACCAATCAGAAAGAAAGGAGCATGGAATCATTATGATCATCTACTAATCAAAGTTCATCATTTGTGGTCTGACTCTCCTTCCATGAAAACATTGTTCCATAATACATGAACGAAATAGAGGTTTTTTTGTGTTGTTTTATTTTCCTTAAGTAAGTAGTTCTTAAAATGGCAAAGCATCACAGTATCACACGAAAATTTGTTACCTGATGATAGGGCTCTACAAATTTAGTTTTAACTATATGTCCAAGTGATTCCTAAACATGTTAAAATTTGAAAACTGCTATTTTGCATATAAAAAATGAAAGTCAAAACAAAACAAAATGAACAAAAAACTAAAAAGTTGTAAAATCCAGAAAGACTATGAGAAGATGAGAATGTACTATAGTGAGTAAGATTTCAACAAATTTGAGAAATTGGGAAGAAGTAGATGTGGAAACTTGATTTTTCAAGACTTGGGATGTTACAACATAAAAGTGTATAAAGAGGTATATAAGATTGAAGAGGTCTAACTTATTTCCACACAACTCTAGGGAGACTGAAGACCTAGTCATGTCAAACATAAAGTTGAAAATTAGGAAATATAAAATGAGAAATGCTTGTAGGTCTATATTCAGAAGTCTATTCACCCATCCTTGCTCACTGCTTCCTTGGAGAGGACATGGGATGGGAGACTTCTTCCATGCAAAGCTGACCAGAAAAGTCTTGGGACTGAAAAACTTAATATTCATCAGGGAAGGAGAGGTTGAAAAATAACTTTGAATATCAAAACCACTGGATTTATACTGCCTTCCAGCTCTTCTGAAACAAAAGTTCAGCTGTTAGGCTAAGGGGTGGTGGCTCATGCCTGTAATCCTAGCACTCTGGGAGGCCAAGGGGGGTGGATTGCCTGAGCTCACTGGTTTGAAACCAGCCTGAGCAAGAGCAAGACCTCATCTCTACTAATAGTTTGGCATTGTTTCGGGTGCCTGTAGTCCCAGCTGCTTGGGAGGGTGAGACAAGAGAATCTCTTGAACCCAAAAGTTTGAGGTCGCTGTGAGCTATGATGCCAGAGCCCTCTACTGAAGGTGACAAAGTGAGACTCTGTCTCAAAAAAAAAAAAATTCAGCTGTCAGGAAGCCAACCCCAAAGCAAAAACTTGCTCTGTGGTATGTACCATTCTATACCCTTTGTATATGAGTTAGACAATTAAGTTCGTGAACTGGCCACCATAAGTTTATGTTGGTAGCACTGTATGAACAACTCAGTAAGATTTTATCACGTTCGTACATCAATGTCTCACAACTGTGTTCATCTCAACACGTGTCTTGCTGAGTGGTGTTCATTATTTCTATCATGAGAATCTTGAATTAGAGAACCAAACAAACATTAAATTTTTTGTTAAGCTTGGCAAGAGGGGAAGTGAAATCAGGGACATGGTAGTCTACATTTAAGGGATAATGTCACAAAGAAAATAACAATGGACAAATGGATTAAATGTTTTTCTGAGGGGAGAGAAAGTGTCCCTGATGAAGAGAGGTCAGGTGGCCAGTAACAAGCAGAAATTAAGAAAACATTGCCAAAATGTTTCCAGTTGTACATCAAGACCATCAGCTGACTGTGAGAAGCATAGCACACCAAGTAAACATGGATAGAGAAACTGGAAAATCTTAACTGAAAATCTTGGCATGAGAAAGGTGTGGTTCTTGCATCACAACAATGTACCAGATCACACAGCACTGTCCGAGAAGGAGCTTTAGCCAGTAAACAATTATATTGGAACATCCTCCCTTACTCTCCTGATCTGGCCCTCAATGACATTTTTCTTAACCCAAAGATAAAGGAAATATTGAAAGCAAGACATTTTGATGATATTCAGGACATCAAGGGTAACACAACAGCTCTGATGATCATTCCAGAAAAAGTTCCAAAATTGCTTTGAAGTGTGGACTAGGTACTGACATCAGTACATAGCTTCCCAAGGGGAGTACTTTGAGATTGACCATGGTGATATTAGCAATTAGTTATGTAGCACTTTTTCTAGGATGAGTTCACAAACTTAATTGTTATACCCCATATTTTAACTTCCTAAAAGCTCATAAAAATCCTATGAGGTGAATACTAACACTATCCTAGTTTACAGATTTTAAGAAGCGACATTTGCCAGACAAATTTCATAAGGTCACAGGGATGATAAGCTGAAGAAAAAAAGCATTTAGACCCAGGTGGTTTGGTTTTCTTCTCACCTTTTTTGGTCTTCCCTTCCCTTTTCTTTCTTTCTATCTTTCTTTCTCTCTCTCTTCTTCCTTCCTTCTTTCTTTCTTTCTTTTTTTCTTTTTGACGGAGTTTCACTAAGTTGCCCTTGGTAGAGAGCTGTGGTGGAACAGCTCACAGCAACCTCAAATTCTTGGGCATAAACAATTCTCTTGCCTCAGCCTCCCAAGTAGCTGGGACTACAGGTGCCCACCACAACACCCGGCTATTTTTATTGTTGTTCTTTAGCAGGCCCAAGCCAGGTTCGAACCCACCAGCCTTGGTGCATGTGGCCAACGCCCTAAGCACTGAGCAATAGGTGCTGAGCCCATCTTACTTTTTCAATTTCTTTCTCCATCTCTCTCATTTCCAATCTAGTGTTTCTTTTCTTTTGCCTGTTCTCTTATTATATCTTTAGATGTTTGTTAATCTTGATTAGCAGGGAAATGAGGAGGAAAGTAAGGAGTGGAGAAAATAAGGTTTTACTTCTTTTCTGCATATGCTGCTTTACTGTTTGAAAGATCACATTACTATAGCCGGGCATTGTGGCGGGCGCCTGTAGTCCCAGCTACTCGGGAGGCTGAGGCAAGAGAATCGCTTAAGCCCAGGAGTTGGAGGTTGCTGTGAGCTGTGTGAGGCCACGGCACTCTACTGAGGGCCATAAAGTGAGACTCTGTCTCTACAAAAAAAAAAAAAAAAGAAAGATCACATTACTTTAGCAAATAAAAACTTTGAAAGAGTCTCGGTGCCTGTAGCACCGAGGTTATGGTGTCAGCCACATACACCAAAGGTGGTGGGTTCAAACACGGCCTGGGCCAGCTAATAGTAATGACAACTGCAACAAAAAATAGCCGGGTGTTGTGGTGGGCACCTGTAGTCCCAGCTACTCGGGAGGCTGAGGCAAGAGAATCGCTTGAGCCCAAGAGTTGGAAGTTGTTGTGATCTGTAATGCCACAGCACTCTACCAAGGGCAAAATAGTGAGACTCTGTCTCAAAAAAAAAAACCAAAAAACTTAGAAAAAAGGGCGGCGCCTGTGGCTCAGCGGGTAGGGCACCGGTCCCATATGCCGGAGGTGGTGGGTTCAAACCCAGCCCCGGCCAAATTAAAAAAAAAAAAAAAACTTAGAAAAAAGAACAATGAATCCTTCAGATCAATAAATATTTATCACATGTCTCTGTCCTATTTATAGGTTTGGAAAATTAAATATTCTAAACAAATCTGGTTGGTTTGTCTCCTAAAACATTTGAAACATTGAAGCATTTCTGGTTTTTATCCTTGCTTTTGTAGTCTGAGCTGTTCATATGATATCCAAGAAACCTTTGCCAAAGCCAATGTCCAGGATGTTTCTCCTTTGGTTTCTTCTGGTTTTGTGGTTTCTAGTATTACATTTAGGTCTTTTATCCATTTTGAGTTGGGTTTTGTATATGATACAAGATAAAGGTTCATATTTCTTTCTCTTATATATAGAAATCCAGTTTTCCCACACCACTATAGTTAATTGTTATGTAATATATTCAGAATTTTTGATGCTCTAGGGGGGATGGGTAACCATATGTGATGATGGATACTTAAGAGACTATTTTATCCCTCACTGTGTTTTCTTGATGATATATCAAGAAACAACCAGTTGGTGATATATGCTTGCATTTATTTCTGGGCTCTCTATTCTGTTCCATTGGTCTATGTGTATGTCAGTATCATATTGTTTTGATGTCTCTAGCTTTATAATATAATTTTAAATCAGAAAGTTTGATTCCTCTCACTTTTATTTTTTTCTAAGTATTGCTTTGGTTATTAAAGGGTCTTTTATAGTTCCATATGAAGTTTAGGATAACTTTTATCTATTTCTGTGAAGAATGACACTGGAATTTTGATAGGAATTGCATTGAATCTATATATTGCTTTGGGTAGTATGCACATTTTAATAACATTAATTCTATGTCAAACTAAAAAGCTTCTGCACAGACACAATTGAAACAAAATGAAAATGCAACGTATCAATTAGGGGAATAGTATTTGCAAGCCATTTATCAGATAAGGGTTTAATATTCAAGATTTATAATGAGCTCATATAACGCTGTAACAAGAAAATATATAACATTGGCAGCATCTGTGGCTCAAAGGAGTAGGGCGCCGGCCCCATATACCAGAGGTGGTGGGTTCAAACCCAGGCCAGGCCAAAAACTGAAACAAAACAAAACAAAAAAAAAAAAGAAAAGAAAAGAAAGAAAAAAAAAAAGAAAACATATAACATGGCCAAAGGACTTGAATAGACATTTTCCCCCAAATTACATTAAATGGCAATGGCTACATAAAAACATATTCAAGAGCAATTATGAAGAGGAAAATGTAAATTAATACCACTATGAAATACTAACTCGTATCAGTTGGGATAGCTATTACCAAAAAGACAAGAGATAACACATGTTGGTAAAGGTGTAAAGAAAAGAAAATCTTGGTGGCATCTGTGGCTCAGCGGAGTAAGGCGCCAGCCCCATATGCTGGAGGTGGTGGGTTTAAACCCAGCCCTGGCCAAAACTGCAAAAAAAAAAAAGTAAAAAAAAAAAGAAAAGAAAATCTCTGTACACACTTGGTGGAAATGTAGCTTGGTGCTGCCATTATGGGAAAGAGGTTCCTAAGGAGGTTCCTAAGGAAATGAAAAATAAAAGTACCATATGACACAGCAATTCTTCTGGGTATTTACCCCACAGAAATGAAAACATCTCATAAAGATATCTGCACTCCTATGTCGATTGTACCATTACTCACAATAGCCAAGATATAGAAACAATCTACCTAGAATAAATAAGACTATATATATATTCAATCATCCATGAATAAATAAGACTATATATATATTTACTATGCGTTTATGGACTTGGAGGATGTTGTGCAAAGTGCTAAATGAAATACACCAAACACAGAAAGGAAAATATTGCATTATATCATTTATATATGGAATCATAAAAAAACAAAACAAAACAGTCAAATAACTAACAGGGAGGCTCGGCGCCTGTAGCTCAGTGACTAGGGTGCTAGCCACATACACCAGGGCTGGCGGGTTTGAACCCAGCCCAGGCCTGCCAAACAACAGTGACAACTACAACAAAAAAATAGCCAGATGTTGTGCTGGGTACCTGTAGTTCCAACTACTCAGGAGGCTGCGACAAGAAAATCGCTTAAGCCCAAGGGTTTGAGGTTGCTGTGAGCTGTGATGCCACAGCACTCTACCGAGGGCAACATAGTGAGACTCTGCCGGGAGCCAAAACATCTCACAAGAATACCCCTTGTTATCTTGATTTTACGAGCAAACTATTCTCAGGAATTAAACCGTAAACAGCAACGGTACTTTCCCCTTGCATATCTCCTCAAAAATGCACCCCCTGCTTTAGGGTCCTTCTCCTAGTAATTTTCCAGAAACTAGCCCCCTCCCCGCCCTGTTAGGAATAGCCCTTAGTTACTTCCTCGTTTGTGTGCTTATAAGCCCAGCTGAAAAATAACTCGACGGAGCTTGATCAGACTCTTGACTTGCTCTCATTCTTTCGTGTCTCTTGTCCCCTCATTCGACTGACCCCTTTGTTTCCCAGGTCCCCGTTGAATTCCCCGCGGGCCGGGGCAAGACTCTGTCTCAAAATAAATAAATAAATAAAAATAACTAAAAGGGAATCCTATCCATCTTCCCTCTCCGAAAATAAGATCTAACTTCCATTAGGGAAAAAGGGCGCTGACCACTCCAAATTGCTTCTTCCTGAAGATGGACGGTGAAATACTATGGCAGTTCCTCAGAGGAGGGTGATCCATGGTTCACAGTAAGGAAATCCAGGTTGATCTCTCTAGCTTGGGGCAAAATGTCAGAGTATTCTCTTCATGAAATTGTCCAGGGCGGCGCCTGTGGCTCAAGGAGTAGGGCACCGGTCCCATATGCCGGAGGTGGCGGGTTCAAACATAGCCCCGGCCAAAAATCACAAAAAAAAAAAAAGTGAAATTGTCCAGGCCTAGAAAACTTAAGTCCCTTGTCCAGTCTTGAATGGGGGAACCCTATATCACTAGAAAGGGGCAGTTAGCTTTTCTCTGGAGGAAGGGCAATTCAGCGGTTCACAATAGAATTAGGTCTTGGGTTAGAACCCTTTTCACTGTTTGTGGCCTAATGATATCATCTCTGGAAGACATAAATCTGATTAGTACATCATCTGATAGCTAAAGATCACCTTTTAAAATCAAAAGTTTAGTAAGGTTATAAGAAATATAACAATTAGGGCTCTTCCAAAGACAGCTTAATTGCCTCTGGGGTTAAGAGGGTTATAGCTTCTAACACCCATAAACAATGTGGCCATTCCTTGGCCTAGGTGTCAATTTCTTTAGTAAGATAAGCTACAGGTTGTAAAACTGGACCCTCGTGCTGGGTCATGACTCCTAGGGCAATTCCAGTCCACTCTGGATTAAATTGTTGTCTGGTAAGAATACTTAAAGCAGGGGCCTGTAAAAGAGCATTTTTCAGCTGTTGGAAAGCCTTATCTGCCTCCTGTTCCCATTTTTGAGTGAGCAGGCACTCTTTTTGAGTAAATTAAAGAATAGTGGTGGCGGCGCCTGTGGCTCAAGGGGTAGGGCGCCGGTCCCATATGCTGGAGGTACTGGGTTCAAACCCAGCCCCAGCCAAAAACCAAAAAAAAAAAAAAAAAAAAGAATAGTGGTTTAGCTATTCACATATCCAGGAATCCAGAGTTCACAAAAGTCTGTAATTCCTAAGAACCCTTGAAGTTGTTTGAGAGTTCGAGTTTTAGGATGAGCCAATATTCATTCTCCTCTTTCCTTGCCCAATACTCTGTTCCCCTATGAAAACTGGAGACCCAAATAGTACAGTTCAGGCACACATAATTGGGTTTTAGCCTTGGAAACTTTGTACCCACAATCAATAGAAAGTTAAATAGAGCTTGGGTAGCTTTGTGGCATTCCTCTGCATCTTGTCCTCCCAAAAGAATGTCATTTACATACCAAATAAGAGTCCCTGTGGGATATGAGGAGCAACTCAAGTCTTGGACTAAGGCTTGTCCAAACAAGTGAGGGCTGTCCCTAAATTTCGGAGGTAACACAGTCCATGTAAGCTGGGTGTAGAAGACAGAGGGTTCTTCAAAAGCATAAAGGTATTGGAAATTCTAATGAAAAGGGAATGCAGAAAAAGTTATCATTTAAGTCTAGGACTGTGAAACAGGCAGCTTTTTCAGGGATTTGAGGTAATAAAGTATACGGATTGAGAACTATAGGGTGGAGAGGAAACTGCTTCATTTATAATGTGGAGGTCTTGAACTAATCTCAAGGTCTCATTTGGCTTTGGCACGCCTTTCTTTTTTTTTTTTTTTTTTTTGGCCGGGGCTGGGCTTGAACCCGCCACCTCCGGCATATGGGACCGGCGCCCTACCCGTTGAGCCACAGGTGCCACCCTGGCACGCCTTTCTATTAACAATTTCTGTCGCTTCAGATTCTGTATTATGGTATTAGCCCATTCTCAGCTTCTGCTCTTACAGGGTATTGTATTTGATTGAGATAGACAGTGGGATTTTCCAACTTAATTTGAGCCAGTTGAGCATATTTTGCTTTTCCCACCTGTCTCTCGGTAGCCCATACTTGCGGGTTAATTTCTGACTCTAATAAGGGAAGGTATAGTATCGATTCTTGTCCCATATTCATATAAATGGTAGTCAGTATGTTCTTCCCCCCAAAGGGAACAGGACTTTCAGGCATAATTAGGAAGAGAGAACAGCTGGTCACTCCAATTGTCGCTTAAAGGCTGAGAGAAGAATTTAGTAACCCGTTTAGTTACAGATTTGGAGGATAGAAGGCCAGGGTTAGAGAAAAGTACAGAAAAAGTTGCTCCAGTGTCCAAAAGACATTCTGTCCTCTGGCCCTGCACTATGAGGCAGAGGGATGATGACACAGGAAAGAGCCGTGAGCAGCTGCCCCAGGCACTCTCAGTGCAGTTGGGGGTGGGGCTGATGAGATCACTGTCCCAGGAGGCCTTTTGCCTCCAGGGACAGGCTGTCCTCCAGTGGTCACCCTTGTATTCTGGACAGGGGCCCAGTGCCTTGCCCTATAGGCAGTGCTGGTGGGGGCAATCTCTCTTGAAATGGCCATTCCAACCACATTGGCAGCACTTGCTCTTAGCTCCTCTGGCTCCCCTCTGCCCTGCGTGGGCAGAGTACCATTACTAGATCTGCTTTCTTTTTTCTCCTTTTCCTCCTGATCTCAACTATAAAAAACCGCTGTGGCCATTTTAAGAAGATTCTCCAGGTTATGATCAGGACCTAGAGCCAATTTCTAGAGTTTTCTCTAATGTCTGGGACACTTGAATTATAAATTTACCTTTTAAAGTAATTTGGTGGCTTGGCGCCTGTGGCTCAAGTGGCTAGGGCGCCAGCCACATACACCTGAGTTGGCGGGTTCGAATCCAGCCCGGGCCGTCCAAAACAACAATGACGGCTGCAACCAAAAAATAGCCAGGCATTGTGGCGGGCACCTGTGATCCTAGCTACTTGGGAGGTGGAGGCAGGAGAATTGCTTTAGTCCAGGAGTTGGAGGTTACTGTGAGCTGTGTTGCCATGGTACTCTACCCAGGGTGACAGCTTGAGGCTCTGTCTCAAAAAAAAAAAAAAAAAAGAAAGAAAGGAAAGAAAAAAAAGAAATAATAATAATAATAATAATAATTTGGCCCTCTAAGGAATCAGGCAATAAATCAGGTGTGTTTTCTCACCACCTCCGTAAGCCACTCAAGAAAGGCTATGGGACTTTCATTTTTTTCCTGGTAAATAGTGGACAATTTAGAATAATTGATAGGCTTTTTCTTGGTTCAACATAAACCTTCCAGGACAGATGTTAGAAAATGTTTACACCACTAGTCAGTCACATTGTTTTTTAGGGTCCCATTCAGGATCCTCAAAGGATCTGTCTTCACATTCCTTTTCTCAGAGGACATACTGCTATCAGTATTGGACATGAAACACTAATTATCCCACTTTCTAGCCTTATCTAAGACTTCATTTTTCTCACTCAAAGTTAAAGTTTACACTAGTAGTAGCATTATATCTCTCCAAGAGAGGTCAAAGCTCTCTCCGAACCTCAATTTACCATTGCCAAAATGTGGAAACAGCCTAAATGCCCACCAACCCAGGAATGGATTAACAAGCTGTGGTATATGTATACCATGGAATACTATTCAGCCATTAAAAAAAATGGAGACTTTACATCCTTCGTATTAACCTGGATGGAAGTGGAAGACATTATTCTGAGTAAAGCATCACAAAAATGGAGAAGCATGAATCCTATGTACTCAATCTTGATATGAGGACAATTAATGACAATTAAGGTTATGGGGGGGGAAGCAGAAAGAGGGATGGAGGGAGGAGGGTGGGGCCTTAGTGTGTGTCACACTTTATGGGGGCAAGACATGATTGCAAGAGGGACTTTACCTAACAATTGCAATCAGTGTAACTGGCTTATTGTACCCTCAATGAATCCCCAACAATAAAAAAAAAAAAACTTTTGTATTCAAGGGAGGTGCCTGTAGCTCAGTGAGTAGGGCACCAGCCCCTTATACGGAGGGTGGCGGGTTCATTCGAACCCAGCCCCGGCCAAACTGCAACAAAAAAATAGCCGGGCACTGTGGTGGGCGCCTGTAGTCCCAGCTACCCGGTGGCCAAGGCAAGAGAATTGCCTAAGCCCCAAAGCTGGAGGTTGCTGTGAGCTGTGACTTTACAGCACTCTACTGAGGGTGACAAAGTGAGACTCTGTCTCTAAAAAAAAGAAAAGAAAAACTTTTGCATTAGAATTAGTCACCACTAGCTTTGCTCAGTGGCAGTATGGTAGCCAATGAGGTTTATCCAAGACGCGATTATTGCTAATTGAAAACTTTTCCCAATACCCCACCATGATGACTTGAAATATAGTTGGCATTGGCAATTTTTGGTGGTCTCTATGGAGACTGAATTAAAAAAAAAATAGAATGAGTCACAACTTAGTCTTAGAGAAAACTGTAATGACTTTGAACCTTTCCGTTTACATCAATAGACCAAAAAAAAAAAAAAAAAAATCAAATACCCAGATCATTTTCTTTGGCTTCCTTCATTTTTAAAGATTTTCTTTTTAAAGAAGAGACTGAACTGTAGCCCAGGGTTTAGGGCAATTCTTGCCTCAAGGGGTTGCCCTGGGCTCCTCTTCAATAGGCTCCTGGTCTCCCAGAGATACTGTGTAGGAGAGTCATTTTGGAGCGGACTTCTTGGCCTCTAATCATTAACATAGTTCAGCTTTTTGCAGACATGTGGAAAAGTTAATTGGATTTAATTTTGGAGGAAAAGGCAATGAAAAGGACCTTTTTGAAACACACTTATAACATCTTAAAAAAAATCAGAAAAAGCCAGGACAAACTTAACTAAATGTATAAAGCAATCCTTTACTGACATTCAAACAAAGCATGCAAACTACAAGGAGAGAGAGGGAGAAAGTGGCAGGGAGGGGTCCGTAGAGATAAGAAGAGGTTCAGGACCCAGGAAGACAGGAGAGCATAGTACAAGAGCTGGGAGAGCACATTTTTCAGAAGGTCCACCAGTGCTATGGAGTCAGAACTGTTGGTGGGGACCCCAGGACTTCTGGGTGCTACGTCTATTTGCTGGGCTCTCAAGCCTTCCAACATTCCCTTCTGCTCCTTTCTTTTGGAGCCAAGGGGAAGTAGAAAGTTGATTCCCCAATAGCCTCTCACCTATGACCTAGAGGTTGGCAGCTGCACTATGTGCTATTAGGGGCTGACAGGCATTCAAATTATTAGTCTCCACTATCATGATTATGGAGAAAAACAGGATAATGGCCCCAGTGCTTAACACAGATCTTCAGTCCCTGAAGACGGCCCCAAAATATGTTACCGGAATTTCTTCTTCAGTAGGTCGTTGGTCTCAGGAATTCTAAGAATGAACCCACAGACAACAGATCAGTGCTAAGATAGGTTTTTATTACACAGAAAGGAATACAGTAGTAAAAAGCACCAGGGCTTCTGGCAAAGGGGAAGACCCAAGTCGGAAGCCCCCAGAGTCCTTTGTCTAGGGGTATATATTACATTTTGGCCAGGACTTTCTTTTTTTTTTTTTTTTTTTTTTATGGCCCTCGGTAGAGTGCCATGGTGTCACACAGCTCACAGCAACCTCCAACTCCTGGGCTCAAGCGATTCTCTTGCCTCAGCCTCTCGAGTAGCTGGGACTACAGGGGCCCGCCACAACGCCCAGCTATTTTTTGGTTGCAGTTCAGCCGGGGCGGGGTTTGAACTCGCCATCCTAGGTATATGGGGCCGGCGCCTTACCGACTGAGCCACAGGCGCCGCCCATGGCCAGGACTTTCTAAAGTTCATGAGAGTATTAACACATGAATGAATATAACTCTGCTGGGGGAAGGTCATTAGGTCTTTGCAGTTTTTGTCTCAGGGAAAGGATTAGGGTATATGCTTCATACTCAAGGTGGAACCATCTAAAACCTTTCAGGCTGCTTTTTCCTGACTTGCTCCAACCCAGAGGTTGTGGAAAGGGCAGCCTGTTTGTGCTTAGAGATGAGGGTCTGATTTCTGAGCTCACCTGGGCCTAGGGAATGAGGGGAAGTCCCTCTCCAGCCCTGTATCAAAGGCACACAAAGTAGCCAGTATGTTGGATGAGAGGTATAGTTAATTACCATGCAATGTATTCAGAATTTTTGCTGCTCTGGAGGAGGGAGGATGGTCAACTAACCGCACGTGATGATGGACAGGTTAATTTGTTTCACAATTGTATAACAATATGTAAATTAATAACATTTATTTTTTATAGAAAGGATCAAAGCACAATATATAAATGAAGCAAGCTCTTACAATAAGAGTGATTAAAAATAATAAAATATAAATTTGTTGAAAGGATTAAGACAGTGAGAGAGAGAGAGAGAAAGAAAAACAGTCCTGACCCCTCCTCCTCAGCTCTAAGCACTCCCTCTGTTTCCTGCTCCTCCACCTCCCACCCCAACTTTGGAAAGCCATGTGATTCGGAGGGATGGAGATGAAGGCCGGCACGAAGGAAATTTCCCAGAGGAGGCCACTCCTCAGTTATTGACTTTACAGTCCCAGCCTGTGACGAAGTCCCAATCCATCTCTGTCCAAAGGCTTTGAGACTTTGTCCTTAGAGTAAGGAAGCAGGGAGCGGGGTGGGCGGGAGCAAGTGGGAGTGGCGGAATGCGGGAGGCGGTGGGGTCGGTGGAGGTGGGTGCGGCTCCGGGAGGCCTCTGTTCTCACCTACAGCTTGGCCTTCTGCCAAGAGTGACGCGTGGGACCTCGGGGACAAGGGGAGGGCAGCCGTGTCCTACACGTAAGGGACAGGAAACGAAACCAAGAGCCCTGCGTATCAGCAGTGAGGTTACTCTGAGGCTCTTCTCACGCCTCCTTCAGAGTTGGTTGTGTGACTTCTGCCCCTGCAGCAGTTATAGGTCGCTGGAGACAAAAGAGTAGCCAGCAGACGCCCGGGTCAGGGAGCCCGGCCTTGCCCGGTCTGCGCGGGAACAGCGGCAGCCGCAGGTGAGCGAGCAGCTTCTGTCCTCTGCCTCCCGGGGCGTGGGCGTGAGTTTATACGTGGAATCCGCGCGGGTCCCAGGGCCGGGCGCATTTGATGGGCCATGGACCCCTGGGTTGTGTTTGCTCCGGGGTGGGGGGAGGACTTGGAGTGAAGGTTGGGGGCGGGGGTTCAGAGTCCTGGGGAGTGGAGCTCTGCTGGCGCAGCGCACCTGTGATCCCGGAAATTCTTACCGCACCTGGCTCAGAGCACCTGCGGAGCTGCTGCCCTCCCCGCGTTACTCTACGGGGGGAGCAGCCCTGAGTCATGGTCAGAAGCCGAGCTCGAGACTGTTTGCCAGCGTAATGGGTTTTAAAAGGGAGGACTTCATAGAGCCTCCTGGCTGTTATTTAACAGTAAGTATTAATTGGAAATATGACTGGAGCCCCAAACTGTACCAGCTACACTACGATACTAAGGCGATAGGAAAGGTGGGGTCTGTACAACACGTGATGGCTAAGACCGTTTGCTCCAGACCCAGGCGGCCTGAGTCCGAGTCCCACCTCTATTTCACCCATGTGGTTTCTGGACCAGTTTCTTCACGATGGTCCTTCCTTTGCTTCATGTCTGAGATTGTGTATTAAACGAATTACGAAAGTTACTGAGTACATTACATGTACTCACGTAATGTTACCTTGCAGGGAGTACTCTGCCAAGTTAGCGCTCAGAGTTTAGCTTTTCGACGAGGTCCCTGCGGCTTCGCGCTCCCTGTCCGCTCCCAGGTACTGTGATTCACTGGCTGTTACTCCTCAAGGTCTTGGCGGCTGCGTCTCACTTCCAAGAATGCTCATTGCTGCTGCCGGTTTAGCAATTTGAGATACGTGGCTAGTTGTAAGTCAAACCTCCTTAATGAGAATTGTCAGGCACTTTGTGTTCCTTTTTCTTTCCCAAGCTTTCCTAACGGTAGATGTTTTCTCTTAAAATGCAGCAAGCCCACGAGTTTGAGGTTGCTGTGAGGCCAGGGCACCCTACCCAGGGCGACATAGTGAAACTCTGTATCAAAAAAAAAAGCAACAATAGGAGGGATTTGAACAATAAACAAATTCAAGGAAATGAAAAACCAAATGAGTGAATTTCTGCTCCTGGGCAGAAAAGTGGCGTTTAAACCGTTGGGTTGTAGATGACACGACCTTCTGGTCTGTAGAGGAGTTTGGAATACCCAGCCCCTCAGCACCTCCCCATCCCATCTCTAATTAGGGACCCCTCTTTCCTATTTCTGTTCTCTATCCTCATTTCCTTGAATGAGCCCCGTTCTCTCCAGTCTCAAGACTTCTACCTGTGAAGTCCCCTTTATCTGTTAAGCTCTAGTTCACGGCACCCCCACAGACCCTCCACAGCATAACGATTTTCAATTTCCTTCACCTCTAAGTCTGACTTTGCCAACAAGTTTCCTCCCTATCATCATCCAAGTTAGTGCTCTTTTCATAACCCTTTCTTATAACATCATTGTTTGATGCAGAGCGCCTAGTATTTTCACTAATGTATTTGTGTCCCCCGGGGTCTTGCTTTAGTGCTGTGGTGTCTGCTCTATAGAGAGCCTGTAACCCACACCAGCTTTATACAAAGCGGATATTTTATATGTATACATTTGTATGTACGTAAGTATATGCACACTCTATAGCACTACCAGAAACAGTGCTAAATTTAAGAAGGAAACCCTTTTTTAATGCACAAAATTTACCTATAAATATAGCCCGAACAACAGGAAAACTCCATGGTATTTGACTTGTGGTGAACCTACGTCCACAATATTAAGTTCTGCTTTTGGTCTACTATTCCAAATTCTTCCCTTCCCGTTAGCCTAGCATCTTTCATTTTCACTCACAGGTAGGAAAGTAAGGACCTACAAGTCTTGTGATTTGTTTTATAACAGTAGAGTTTTGCTAAAATAATTCAGAATAGGTTTCTCATTTTGGCTTATGTAGAACAAAAACTGGTTTACTTTGTATTTGGGGGGCATCAGGAGAAGGTTTTTTCCTCAGGCAATTAATAAATAAATTCAGATAACTAACTCAAATCTAGTTATGCCTTGTTTATAGACACATTGGTTTTGGGATTTTCCAGAAGTAGAGATATGTCCCCTTTGAGTTCCCTATTTTCCATTAATACTGTTTTGAAAGCAAAAAGAGAACTTGCAGGATGTGAGAAGGGATTTGTTGTAATATGGATTGTGAAACCATAACTGGAAATCCCCTTTACTGTTTTTCCCTTTCTTTGGTGGTGGTGGTTAAAAATTATCAAATAGTCCAGAGCCTCAGTGGGAACTTAGAGTTCTGATTAAATGATTTTTAACAGACACACACTGATATATACATATATGATGAGGAAATTGAGGCCCCATGTATTATATATTATATGCATATCATATATGTACATGTCTCTATGATTGAAATTCTGTTGTTTGTCCTGAAGTATTTATTTATTTATTTATTTTTGCAGTTTTTGGCCAGGGCTGGGTTTGAACCCGCCACCTCCGGCATATAGGGCTGGCGCCCCACTCCTTGGAGCCACAGGCGCCGCCCTTGTCCTGAAGTATTTATGATTGCAACAGTACAATTGATAATGACTTCATTTCAGACCTTTGTTTTGTTACATCATAAATATAATTTTTCTCTTTCCCTAAAGTGCTTGTGAACTTTTTAACAAAGAAAGAGTGGTCCAAACCATTGCTAAAGAGTTACGTTAAATTAACTAATTCAACAAGAACATACTCAGCTGTTCCCCAAACTGAGTGACGTAAGTCTTAGAATAGACTCAAATTTGAGAGAACCACAGGATGATTATAGCAGCAAACAAGTGAACAGGCATCTACATGGTGAATGCCTTTATTCATCTGGTTTATGGTGCCTCATTCTACTTGGCACAGGAACAGGTACAAAGATCACTTAACATTTTGCACATGTTATCCCCCTTATCTATGATGGGAGATAAGCTCTGAGATGTTATATAATTGCTAAAATTCTAAAACCTCCAGTAAAGCGACAACCCAGATTTTATTCTGTAGTGGTTTTGTCAATAGGTGCTCCTCCTTCCCTAACGTGTTTTAAGACTTAATGTAACTAAGTGGGAAGAAAAAAGCAAATATGAACAAATGAGCACTGTTATATAATCTGCTTATGTTCTCTTCCTGGGAATTCTGTGCAAGAAAGAATGATCTCTGAGCCCATAAAAAGTAGATACTGTGTGTCTGCACCCTTGGCGCTCATTTGGCAAGGACTTGGAAATATATGACACTCCATGCTTAAGATCCTCCAGATGTTCTTAAAATTATGCATAGCACTAGTTTATGGATTCCCTATTTTTCTAGCAGATTCTTTATTTTGAGCTTGCACTGGACTTACCAGCCTAAAACAGCTAAATGCTAAGACGAAATATTTTTAAATGATAAGAAAAAATATTGTCCATCTGAGATGTAGGGATTTGCAAATCCAGAATTTATGAAAATATTTTTTCCAATTTAATGGTTCGTTTGCAAAAAAATGAGAAATAAACACTTACCTGTGTTTCTCCTCTTAGATATCATTTAGAACTTTTTATTAGCTGTTACTTAGTCCCTTTCTGGCATCGTAGGCAAAGTAAGAATGCTAAAACAATAGTTGCATAAAAATTAGCCGGGTGTTGTGGCGGGCGCCTGTAGTCCCAGCTGCTCGGGAGGCTGAGGCAAGAGAATCGCGTAAGCCCAAGAGTTAGAGGTTGCTGTGAGCCGTGTGACGCCACGGCACTCTACCGAGGGCGGTACAGTGAGACTCTGTCTCTACAAACAAACAAACAAACAAAAAAAAAAAAATAGTTGCATAAAATTGCTGTTAAAATTAGTTAAAGGCCATGCTAGGGAAGGTAGCTCACAACTATAATCCTAGCACTCTACTAGGCTGAAGCAGGTGGATTGCTTGAGCTCAGCAGTTCAAGACCAGCCTGAGCAAGAGTGAAACCCTCATCTCTAAAAAAATAACCATGCACTGTGGCAGGGGCCTGTAGTTCCAGCTATTCTGAGAGGCGGAAGCAAGAGGATCGCTTAAGCTCAAGAGTTTGAAGTTGCTGTGAGCTATGATACCATGGTACTCTACTACTGAACGTGACAAAGTGAGATTGTCTCAAAAAAAAAATTAGTTAAATGCCATAGAATTCTTTTTAAAACCAAGAATTGTTAAGAGAGGTGCCTTATATGGGTTAGATAAAAACTCTATAGATGTGTAGTCCGGCATGTTAATTAAGGGATATTACCTCCTTTGACTCCAGAATTTATCAGTCCTTTTTATACATCCATTAAATTATTATTATTATTTTTTGAGACAGAGTCTCACTATGTCATCCTCTAGAGTGCTGTGGCGTCACAGCTCACAGCAACCTCTAACTCTTGGGCTTAAGCGATTCTCTTGCCTCAGCCTCCCAAGTAGCTGGGACTATAGGCACCTGCAACAACGCCCAGATATTTTTTTGGTATAGTTGTCATTGTTTAGCAGACCTTGGCCCGATTTGAACCCACCAACCTCAGTGTATGTGGCCGGCACCCTAACCACTGAGCAATGGGCACCGAGCCAGTTAAATTATTCTTAACATGTTTTAAGAAAATGAGTATATTGGGCGGCGCCTGTGGCTCAAGGAGTAGGGCGCCGGTCCCATATGCCGGAGGTGGTGGGTTCAAACCTAGCCCCGGCCAAAAGAAAAAAAAAAAGGAAAATGAGTATAGGGGCTGCGCCTGTGGCTCAGAGGAGTAGGGCGCTGGCCCCATATGCCAGAGGTGGCAGGTTCAAACCCAGCCTGGGCCAAAAACTACAAAAAAAAAAAGAAAAGAAAATGAGTATAAATTTTTTTTTTCAAATTTGAATTTTGGCCTTCCTCTGTTCTCACTGATTGCATTTAAAGTTAATGAATTTGGGGCTTACTATTCCTTATTTGTAAAGTGAACATTATTAATACCTATACACCATGCCCAGGACATCGTCAATGTTCAGCACATGGGGGCTGTTCTGTCTTCCCCATATATACCCTATGATGAAGAATATGTGGATTTGACAAAAATAACCTGGCCTTTTGTATGTATAAATTCAGTCCCTTTTTATAGTCCTTTAGATGATAGAACCTAAAATATGTACATAGCTTTGAAAACTTTTAGACTACCTTGGTTACACATGTTTATTAACTTATTAATCACTTTATAGATTAATTACAGAGAAATATAAATTTTAATATTTCTGCCCTTCTGACTTGAACACATAGCTTACTTCTGACCAGTTAATGCAAACCTGGTTCCTATTGTTCTAAGAAAATCCAGGAAGTTAAATCAGTAGCACAGACACATTTTTGGATTTATTCCAGGGTCAAGTAAACCCATGTTGACTTATTCAACCATTGCTTTACTTCTTGAGTCAATATAATTCAGAAGTGACTATAATTGGAACCTTCCTAAGAGTTTCACAAGATTTTGAAATTTTATGCTGAAAGTCGGCAAATGATAAAGAAATAATTTTGAAATAGAGAGGAAGAATATGGTTTCTTCCTTAGGAACCCTAGAGTTGAGTTGAGGATGTAGAGGGATCAGGTCACCTAGGTAACACTAGGGAAGGCTTAGTAGGAATAGTTGCTAGATGGGCAGCCAAGACCGGAATGTGCCTGGGAAGGGGAATGGCTAATTGGGCAACAAGAGTTCCTTGCCTGGTGTGTTTACTGTAATGAGCAGGCATTGAAGGGGGTTGGGACCCACAGTAAACAGCGAAAGTTCCTTGTGGGAACAACTAAAATGGGATCAAAGCATTGGAAGGCAGATGCATTGAGTAGAATGTTTATTATTATTTATGTTTCTGTAGAAATAACCAAGTACAAAGTTTCGCTTGCGTTGTCAGGGTGCTACAGCAATGCCAACTGAAAAGCCGTTGGCATGTGGCGAGGCAAAGAACACAGTTAAGCCTTCTCAAAATTGCCTGAAAATTAATCTTTCTTGCTCTCTGCTATATCAGTCCCAGAGGTCAGCTCAAGGGTTGAGCACTGGACTATATGCTTCCTTTATGTTGTGTACGTTGTGAAGTCTGCATTTTTTAGTTTGGTTACTATTTGGGGTATTAGGCTCACAGCGTTTCTTCATGGATTTCTACTTCACTGGACTCTTCTTTTCGAAGACTTAGAAAGTGTTCACCATCATGGGCTGACCAAAAACTTCTGAATTCCTACTCAGAAATACAATACTTGACTCTTAATAGAGCCAAGTCCAAAGGGCTTCAATGACTGGATAAGGCTTAACTAGATGAATGAGGAGGAATGACCTATAGAGTGCCTGTGTAGTTTAGAGACCTGTACATTTGGAAACAATATGTTGATATCGGACCTTTCTTTTCAGAACTATTGATATCATGGACAAACAAAGTAAGTAATCTACTGTAAGTGGTTACTCTTCTCCCTATAACCTTTATCTGTTGGTAACTCCTTTGTCATAATGTTTTAATCATTGCGACACAATCATTAATCAGTTTCTGAAAATACAAAATTTGATCTGTGTTGTTTATATGCCAAAATCCAATGTCTAGTTCAGCATTTTGAAAATGGAGAGATGTATACAATCACTGATTTTTTTTTTTTTTTATTAAAAATAAGAAAATCTTTGTGGCAGGTGCCTGTAGTCCCAGCTACTAGGGAGGCTGAGGCAAGAGAATCACTTAAGCCCAAGAATTTGAGGTTGTGATCTGTGACACCACAGTACTCTACCAAGTACGACAAAGTGAGACTCTGTCTCAAAAATAAATAAATAAATAAGAAAACCTCAGAGAAAGCTAAGAAATTTGAGGTTTATTGGGAAATATATTGTATAACATATACTATATTCCCATCCAGAACAGTTTTTCTTTGTGTATTTTATATGCATAAAGATTATTCAAGTCATGCTGATTAACAGATAATAATTTTAAGATGTCAAGTCATTGTTGACAAAGTCCTCAGCTATATATTCTGATGTATATTTCATTACATACACATGTAATGTAGGTTTAAACAAATCCCAATTGTTATGGTAATTTTTTCTCTATAATTGTAAATAAGATGGATATTTATCAAACATATAATGAAAGACTGTCTTTTAAAAATTTTAAGATTTGGAAAAAGAAAAACACTACGTAGGCAAAATATAAAAATATGGTTTAATGAAATGTTTTTCTTTATTCTCCCTTTTATCTTTTTTTGAGATAGTCAAAAAATATTTCTCTCTCAATGCAATGGCAGCTATCTAGACAAGTTAGATAATCTTTAGAACTGGACCCCTTACTTTTCCCATGTGAAGTTTTGTGATCTTTTTATTTATAAAAATCAAGGCTTTTAAAATGTAAATTTATATTGAATTAAGCTATTTTATTAGCTATAAGCATTGAGATGCTTACACTCAATTTAAAAACATTCATTTAGTCAATTTATTTATTTATTTTTTTGTAGAGACAGAGTCTCACTGTACCGCTCTCAGGTAGAGTGCCGTGGCGTCACACGGCTCACAGCAACCTCTAACTCTTGGGTTTACGCCATTCTCTTGCCTCAGCCTCCCGAGCGGCTGGACTATAGGCGCCAGCCACAACGCCCAGCTATTTTTTTTTTGTTGCAGTTTGGCCGTGGCTGGGTTTGAATCCGCCACCCTAGGCATATGGGGCTGGCGCCCTACTCACTGAGCCACAGGCACCGCCCTAGTCAATTTAAAAACAAACATTCAAATATGACATTTGATCATCGTTACCTTTTTTTTCTTTTTTGAGATAGAGTCTCATTTTGTTGCCCTCAGTAGAGTGCAGTGGCGTGATAGCTCACAGCAACCTCAAACTCTTGGGCTCAAGTGATTCTCTTGCCTCAGTCTCCCAAGTAGCTGGGACTACAGCACCCACAGTGTGTGGCCATTTTTAGAGACAAGGTCTCACTCTGGCTCAGGTTAGTCTTGACCTGTGAGCTCAGGCAATGCACCTGTCTGGACTTCCCAGAATGCCAGGATTATAGGCGTGAACCACTGTGCCTGGCCCTATAGTTAACTTTGACCTCTTCAGTTTTGAATGCTATGTATGTAATTGTATGTGTGTATGTATATATGTGCATAAATAGAAATAAAATGCATATATAGAGATGTAAACATCAAATATCTTTAAGACAATGTGATAGTTCTATGATTTTTATAAGCTGCAACTGCAGAAATCAACCTCTAATTCATATACTCTTCAGTATACTTGAACTCCTGCCCATTCACTTATTTTCTTTGTATAAATTCCTCCTGTAATTCCTAAAACTGGATCACTGCTCTGTACCAAAATCTCAGAGATTATGAGCTCTTGATTTTTTTGACTGTCTCTGCTCCTAAATATGTGTATGTATTTTCTATTGTTTTAACAATGCTGCCTGTTGAGAGGTGACAAAATGTGTCCCATTGGTTAAGAGTAAACCTTTAAGTCAAAATGGCTGTGTTTACTTGAGTTCTGTTCTGAGTCTGAAACTGTTGTTTCCAACTTGAGTTCGGAGTGTGGGCTACAGGCAGAGCCTTCATAGCTAGAGAATTGGGGAGCTTGGCCACCACGTGAAGCTGAGGAATAGAATAATTGCGATGGAAAAACTTGTCGTATTTCAGAGGTCTGTGATAATTTGCGGTATATTGCAGTGTCTGTCCAGGGGAAAGTCTTCATTTGAGTAAGAGGGCATTGATTGCTTGAATTTACAGTCTCCAAGGATTGCATTCTGCTGAAGTTACTGCGAAGCCAGTTGAAGTCTGAGAAGGGGAGATGGCGCACAATCCCGCCTTCCTGAGTGAATGGCCTTTGAAAGTTCATAATAGAGACACACTCAGAAAATTTGTCAGATTGGAAGTTTAGCCAATGTACCCTCTATATTGATGCCATGTCTCCATGATACAGAAACAAAAATTTTGAATTTGGGCGGTGCCTGTGGCTCAAAGGAGTAGGGCACTAGCCCCATATGCCCAGTCCTGGCCAAAAAAAAAATATATGAATTTACAGTTAGTAGCCCGTAAGGAAACAGAGGAGGAGGTAAGTGTAGTGTCTGCTAGACCACAAGGTGTATGAATGCAAAGACTCTGAAACCCCAGAATTTAACTCCAGGATGACGCAGGGGCTCAGTAAATAGAGGCCGGCTGTGGTGGATGAGTGAATGACTAGAGACGGGAGTAGGAAGAGCAGGGAGGCTGGATCCTTAGTGCACATACCAACGTCACACAAGCAGCGCTAATTAATTAGCAGGCAACAACGTTTAATGTTTATTGTAATTAAATATTATGGAGTTTGTAGGCCAAAATCTGTCATATATTGTAAATTTGGCATGGTTCACACTTATTTGTGTACTTCCAGGGTAAGTACTAAAAAGATTCTGAAATGCGGAAGTAATACATTACTTCAAATATTTTAAAAATGTATGGAGCAATAATTAGAGATGTCTTTTAAATCACTCGTAATCCTACCCTTACTCACATACAACTTGTTTCCTTTATCACTTCTTCGTAGTCTATATGTGATTTAGAAACTACCTTTTCTGTAATACCAGCAAAATCAAAGCATGCAACTGAGCATTCATCTAGCACATATGAAAACTATGAATTCAGCTTCAGTAACTCAGCGATCTCACTTTATCTAAAAGAGAAAATTTGAAACAAGATTCTCTACTGCAAATTAGCTCCTATAACAGCGGTTGTCTATTGACCTGTCCTTGACTTGCAGACATGGAAGTGAATGGGCCTTATCTGGGAACACATCCTGGGTACCCCCCTCAGAATCCATCAGCAGCATTCCAAGGTAAGATACTTGATTAAAGAAGAAAAGATAAAATTAACCAATTGATATGGAGGTGGGGGTGGGGATATGTGTATCTTTACTTAGTACTTATTTTTCTTAAAAGCACATGAATAAAATTTTGGCAGCCTAGCTGTTTTTGATTTTTTTTTTTTTAATTTGACTAGACTACCTGTTGTCTGTGAAAAAAAAAATTTTATTTATGGAGGACAGTAAAAATGTAAAAGAAAGCTAATAAAAATAGTAGTGAGCTTATTATGTTTAGTAACTGCTGTCCATAAACCCCAAAATACAGATATAAATAAAATATTTTATTGATCTTCTATCTATTTTGAAAATTATAAGTATTTAATAACACAGGAAACTTATCCCTGGGTTTTTTGAGTCATGTAGTAGCTGGTGTTGTGGTCAGTGAGAGTCATAGAAAAATAACAGAATTGCTTAAAATTGGAAACTGGGTGGGACACAGTGGCTCGCACCTGTAATCCTAACCCTCTAGAAGATCAGGGCAGGTGGATTGCTTGAACGCACAAGTTCAAGACCAGCCTAAGAGCGAGACCCCATCTCTACTAAAAGTAGAAAACAGCCAGGTGTTGTGGTGGGTGCCTGTAGTTCCAGCTACTTGGGAGGCTGAGGCAAGAAGATCACTGAAGCACAAAAGTTGGAGTTTTCTGGGAGCTGTGATGATGCCATGGCACTCTATCCAGGATGACAGAGTGAGATTCTGTCTCAAATAATAATAATAATATCATGAGGTTTAATCTGTCTTTATAAGCCTTATTTTATTTTATTTTTGAGATAGAGTCTCACTATGTCGCCCTCAGTAGAGTGCTGTGACATCACAGCTCACAGCAACCTCCCACTCTTGGGTTTAAGCAATTCTCTTGACTCAACTTCCCAAGTAGCTCGGACTACAGGCCCCTGCCACAACACCTGGCTAATTTTTTGTTGTGGTTGTCATTGTTGTTTAGCTGGCCCTGGCCAGGTTCAAACCCGCCAGCCTCAGTGTATGTGGCTAGCGCCCTAACCACTGAGCTACGGGCACCGAACCAATATAAGCCTTATTTTTAATTGTATGTGAACTTTGTTTAATTGTATGTTCCATTTACAAGCTTTTGTAAATTGCCCATTCTAAGTAAAAAAATTTATATGGCCTTTAATGTTAAAATATTGAGAAATTTAGTCCTTTGAAATTATATTCCGGGGTGGCACCTGTGGCTCAAAGGAGTGGGGTGCCAGCCCCATATGCCGGAGGTGGTGGGTTCAAACTCAGCCCCAGCCAAAAACTGCAAAAAAAAAAAAGAAATTATATTCCCATTTTGTGGTATTGCTACTCTGTGGACTACACAAATAATCTTACAAAGCGTCTTGGTACTTACATGTGCAGAGAGAAGATGAAGCATATGTGCTTACTGAATCTCTGCCTGGCAACTCTGCCTCACATTCCTCTTTGCCTGCCTTCTTTCTCAAATTGTATCTTCCAGAGTAGAGAATGCTAAATTGTGAAATTTCAGTCTCTAACCTAAATATCGTGATTTTATTTAGGTTAGATAAGTCTAAATAAAATTTAGAATTTGAAAGAATAAAAAAATAGAGCATGACCTAAAACTCCAGGAAAACTGTTAACCCAAACAAATATCTAGAATGTCCTAGAAGAAATGACATGCTTTTACCGCCACATCAGGGTTTCTCCACAATATACTATTTTGGTCCGCACAATTCTTTGTTCTTAAGGGAATGTTCTGGGTATTTTAAGTCGTTAAGCAGCATTCCTGACTTCTACCGTTTTTACCAGTGTCCTCCCCACCTACAATCCTGACAAATAAAACCATCTCCAGACTTTGTCAAATATCCCTTGAGAAGGGAAAGAACAAAACCTCCCTCACTTCCAAACATAGGATACGCCATTTGTTAGAATTCTAGAATTATCACTTTTTCCAGGTATTTGGCCCTAAAAATACTGGTTCAAAGCCTTTACTTTAGGCCTTCTAGCCCATGCCATGTCTTTTCCATGAAGGCAGCTCAGAATCTTTACATAGGTGACCTTAGATCATGGTTGTTTAATTTTCTCCGGTATTAAAGCCTGTGTTCCAGCAACGTTTTTAATGGTGAGATTTAAGGCTATGGGCCAACTCTATTCATAGCCCACCAACTCTCAAAGTAGAAGTGAAGAGGAAACTACAGCTATGTCATTGAAAAGTCTCTGAGGATGAAAGCAATCCTTAAGCTTCACAGATACAGAATTTCTGAGAGGAGAAGTCAGCTTGTAGACAGCTGGGGTAATCCTAAAAGGACTGATGATATTTTTCTGTGCATTTACAAATTATTTCACCTGTTCCTATTTGAGGACCTCCAGGACCTGTTGGATTCCTGGAGCCTGGATACCCTGGGCCTCATGCTGGTTACCCAGTCCCGCCTACTAACTACTCACCTGCTGGGCCCCCAGGCTTTCCTGTTCAAAATCAGCCAGTCTATAATCAACCAGTTGGGCCTGCAGGGGTACAATGGATGCCAGCACCACCCCCTCCATTAAACTGTCCACCTGGATTGGAATATTTAACTCAGGTAATTTCAAATACATAAATTGTCATACAAAATAAAGCTGTTCTCCAGTTTACTTAACCAAATTAACAAAAGAATAATTCAATAGAGTTTGAAATGGTAAAACAAAATTTCCTGATTATAGATTACTCTTGATTCTTTTATATTAGGTTCTCTTTCAAAGCAAAATACAAATGTTTAGGAAATTGTGTTTTCTGTGAACTTGATCTCTGATAATTGTCAATTGCAAATATTTAGTAAATACAGTTCTTTTGTATTTGTCCTAAGCATAATACATAAACTAACTCGTGTAATTCTTACAGAAAATGTGATGTATACGTGCCAGGATTATTTCCACTTTTCACAAGAGGAAACTGAGGTCCAGAGAAGTTATATAACAAAAACCGAAGGAAGGCTGGCTTTTTAATCCTGGAACTTTGGTTCTGAATCCTAGGCTCTTTAATCTTAGCGCTGAAAAATTACCCTGCAATCTGAAAAAATAAAAAAAAATTTTGAGAGAGAGTCTCACTTTGTTGCTCTTGGTAGAGTGCTATGGCATCACAGCAAACTCAAACTCTTGAGCTTAAGAAACTCTTTTGCAGAAAATGAATCAAACAATTGCTACATCGAAATATTAAGCAATAATAATAATAATGTAAATTCCTTTTCTGAATTTATGTTCGTTTGTTCTTTAAGAGGTTTTTGTTTCTAGTCCTTAACTTAAACATTGTTATTGTTATTAAATTTTAAGTCTTTAATTTTGTGAAGGCAAAAAAATGGAAACCTAATTACCACATGTATATGTAAAAATAAAAATTAAAAAAAAAAAAAGAAAGAAAGAAAAACTCTTTTTGCCTTTGCCTCCAAGTAGCTGGGGCTACTACGGGTTCCCGCCACCGGGCCTGGCTATTTTTAGAGATGAGGTCTTGCTCTGGCTCAGGCTGGTCTTGAACCTATTTGCTCAGGTAATCCACCCACATAGGCCTCCCAGAGTACTATGATTACAGGCATGAGCCACCACGCCTGGCCTATACCTGGCTAATTTCTCATAACATAATGTCCTTCGGGTTTATTGATGTTGCTACCAACGGCATGACGCCATTCTTTTTATGGTCGAATAATATTCCATTGTGTGTATAATAAAAAGTGGATTTTTAAACCATTTTTCTGCTGATGAACCTTTAGGTTGATTCAATATCCTGGTTATTATGAATAGTACTACAATAAACATGGGAGTACAGGTAGCTATTTGATAGTCTGATTTCCTCTCCTTGGGATATATATTCAGCAGTGGGATTGCTAGATGATATGATAGTTCGATTTTTAGGTTTTTTTCCTTGTTCTGTTTTGTTTGAGACAGAGTCTTTGTCAACCTTGATAGAGTGCCTTGGCGTCTCTACAGCTACCTCAACCTCTCTCTGTGGGTTCAAGAGATCCTCTTGCCTCAGCCTTTCAAGTAGTTGAGACTACAGGTGCCTGCCACAACACCCAGCTATTTTTAGAGACAGGTCTCGCCCTTGCTCGGGCTGGTCTGGAACTCCTGAGCTCAAGCAGTCTACTCACCTCAGCCTCCCAGAGTGCTATGATTACACGAGTGACATGATACCTCCTGGTGGATTTTATTTGTATTTATTTTTATTTTTATTTATTTATTTATTTTGCGGTTTTTGGCCAGGGCTGGGTTTGAACCCGCTACCTCTGGCATATGGGATTGGCGCCTTACTCCTTTGAGCCAGAGGTGCCACCCATTTGCCTGATGATTAGTGATGTTGAGCATGTCTTCATAACCTTGCTGGCCATTTGTATCAGTTTTCCAATTTTTATAGGTATTTCAGTATGAGTCAATTTTATTTGACCTAAAACTTTCCCACACTGATAGTGAGACCTTTAATAAATATTTTTAGCCATTAAAAACAGGAACTTTAGCTTTAGACTAAAAAGTAATAAAAAGTTCATTAAATATTGATAATTATTTATACTTTTAAAGTATAAAACATTAATATTAATGTGATTGGTTTAAAATCCTTCATATGACATACATTTAACCCTTACTTTTCTTTTCTCTACTAGATAAATCAGCTACTGGTTCATCAGCAAGTTGAAATTTTAGAAGGTATGTACTCACTGTATTCATTATGCCTTTAGATTAGAAGAAGAGGTTTATGAACATAAAGACACCATCAGCCTCCATGAATACAACAATTTAACTCATGTGAGACAGTTAAATCTGGTTTGTTACAAACCTCTCTCTTCATCCTAATGAAATTACAAACATTTTTAGCAATTTTCCAAAAATGGGACATGAAATGCTGGGGATCTGTCCCCATGATACATGTATAGACATTAACTTAGAAGGAAAACAAAACTTTTCTTCTTAGCTCTCTTTGTATGTCACTGTAAGTGTTTCTGTCACATGAAATGACTTCTACCACTTCAGCTATTTTCTTCCCAAATGTCATTGCCTTGAGAATAGCACAGTTCCACACAGATCTTTTTGATTTTGGATGGGAATGTATTGGGTACTTACCATTCATGCCTACAGTTTCTCTAGAGAGTTTAGATGAACACCATGAAACCTTGATTACACGGGCAGTAGTTTGCCCGCTAGGATGCAGAAGCACTGGACTGTTGGAGGATGCTGACCAGTGAATCTGAAGGCTTGGCCTCCTAGAACACTGCTGCTCCTGAATAAACCTGTCCTTTCACTGGGTCCAGTGCTACCTAGTGCAAGAATAAACTTAAGAAGCCACTGGACGCTTCTGGACAGCTCCAGGGGAATAAGACCATGGGTGGATTTATGAACCTTAGTGTCTTTCTTCTAGACAGAAAAGATTAAGTGAAAACCCTATTGGTTCTTAGAATATATCTGTTCTATCTTTATCTGTCTCCAGTGATAGAAATTAGAACATGAGGTTGGACGCCTGTAGGTCAGTGGTTTGGGCACAGGCCACCTGCTCTGGGGCTGTTGGGTTTGAACCCAGCCCAGGCCTGCTAAACAAAAAATAGCCTGGTGTTGTGGGTGCCTGTAGTCCCATCTACTAGGGAGGCTAAGGCAAGAGAATTGCTTAAGCCCAAGAACTTGAGGTTGCTGTAAGCTATGATGCCATAGCACTCTACTGAGGGTGACAAAGTGAGAGTCTGTCTCAATAAAAATAAAGCAAGAAAGAAAAAAAAGAAATTAGAACATGAGCTGTTTAAGAATGATGGATTTGGTTAAAATATGCGATTGTCACCTATTATTGAAATTATTTATAATGTACGTAATAAATGATTCTGTTTAGTTTCTTTAAAACAAAGTTAATGCTGGAAGAGAGCTCTTTGTTGTTTGATAATTTATATTCTGAAATTTAATGTTTCATTTATGATATATATAAAATTTATACAGTTAAATATCTACATTACACAGCTCACCATTTACCTTTTTTTACCTTTATAAATACTTGTAAAATACATGTCTTATCATAAAATATAAAATAAGTTCCAAATACTAGTTTTTAATTCTGCATTAATTTTTAAAAGATCTTTCTAATTTTCTTGCTTTCTTCCTCTTCCAAATTGGGAGCCTATATTATTTTCTCATATTATGAGTAATATAAAAAAGATAAACAGTATTCAGTTCTTTAGTATCTGAGCATATAATAGGCATTTATAATCTCCCTCAATTTAAAACATTATAGACAATAAAGATGTAAACAAAAGTTTTATTTGCTTTCATTTTTATTTATTTTATTTTATTTTTTTATTAAATCATAACTGTATACATTGATTGCTTTCATTTTTAAGTAGCTAGAAGGAAATGTAAAAATTATGTAAACCCATGTTGGTTTATAAATAAACAAACTGGAGATTTCTGAGATTAAGTTTCTCAAAATCAAACAGATGATATAGGCGCTCTCAAAATCAGTTTAATATTTTTCTCACCAAATATTTCTTACAAATGTAGAGTGCAGGGCCTTCTGGATCCCACCAAAGACATTTGAAGGAGTTTATGGTGATAGTACTTGGAAGGACATTTGTATATGACTAAAATTCCTTCCACACCGACATTATACAGTGATTTTTGTCTCCATATATATTTTTTTCAGTCACTCATTTGGTCCGGTCTTTGATATCTATGACCCCAGTTTCTGAGGGCTATGGGCAAGTGGGATCATTTATGGCTTCTTTCTGGCTCTAAATAGGGAGAGGGTTCCAATATGGGAAGACGTCAGTAAAACATCATATGGATGTCAGCATTTATCATCCCTCTGTTCCCTCCATAAAGAGATTAGCCTATCTAAGCAAGGTACAGAGTTCACTTAGGCTGCCCTCAGCCTGGTTGTTTTATGAGAGTTTTTTTTTTTTTTTTAAATAGACAGAGTCTCACTCTGTTGCCCTGGCTAGAGTACCATGGCGTCATCCAACCTCCTGGACTTAAGTGATCCCTTGCCACAAGCCTCCTGATTAGCTGGGACTAAAGGTGCCTGCCATGATGCCCGGCTAATTTTTCTATTTTTAGTAGAGATGGTGTCTTGCTTTTGGTCAGGCTGGTCTCAAACTCCTAAGCTCAAGCAATCTGCCTGCCTCCGCCTCCCAGACTGCTAGGATTATAAGCATGAGTTACTGCACCAGCCTTATTTTGTAAGTGGAAGCCCTAGTTGTCAAGCATTTATTCCTACTCTTTAATATCAATCTCCTACTTCTGAAAAACTACTGCTGAGCTAAACCAGGGTGTGTCCAATATGACATTATAATTCACTTTCCATTTTCTCTTTCTCCCTTTTTACACATAGGCATTGAGAATAAGGTCTCTCATTGCCTTCCTTCAAACACAGAGAAAAAAATAAGAAACAAGCATAGCTTAGGAAACAAAATCTCATAGAGCATAAATGACAATCATCAGATATTCTCCTCAATAATACATTAAAACTACACTGGGTAAGTGGACATTTTCTCTGTACACTTGACACCACTATGTCCACCTGTAGCATCACCCAACCCTCAGCAGAGATGTCTCCCTCTCTGGCAGGGGTCTGTGAAGTTGGGAAAAAGACTTCTTTTCTTTGTCATGTCTCATATAAGGACTCTTTATTTCTCCTTATGCTAACAGGCTCTCTTTTTCCTTTTCCTTTGCTTTTTTTTTTTTCTCTGCTTGGTTTTTTTTTTTTTTTTTTTTTTTTTTTTTTGGCTGGGGCTGGGTTTGAACCCACCACCTCCGGCATACGGGACCGGCGCCCTACTCCTTGAGCCACAGGCGCCGCCCTTTTTCTCTGCTTGGATCATCTCTAAAAACCATTTCTTGAAGTATCATCTAAAACTGGTATATTTAGATATTTTAATAGTGTAGGTTCAATATGTTTTAGCATGAAAGTGATTATGATTTTCTCTTTTATATGTTTAGTCTTAACAGGTTTTGAAACTAATAATAAATATGCAATTAAGAACAGCCTTGGACAGAGGGTTTACTTTGCGGTGGAAGATACTGATTGCTGTACCCGAAATTGCTGTGGGCCATCTAGACCTTTTACCATGAGGATTCTTGATAATATGGGTCGAGAAGTCATCACTCTAGAGAGACCGCTGAGATGTACCAGCTGTCTGTGCCCTTGCTGCCTTCAGGAGGTCTGTGGGCAATGTCCAGGGCACTTGGTAGTGTAGCTCAGCAAGGATTTTCATGCTTTTATTGAACTTAACATGTATTCCTTTGCCTTTGTAGATAGAAATCCAGGCCCCTCCTGGTGTACCAGTAGGTTATGTTACTCAAACCTGGCACCCATGTCTGCCAAAGTTTACAGTACAAAATGAGAAAAGACAGGATGTACTAAAAATTTCTGGTCCGTGTGTTGTGTGCAGCTGTTTTGGAGATGTTGATTTTGAGGTAAGAAATGTTGTAATGTTATAAGGTTTCTTTCCTGATAGAAGAATATAATTTTGCAGGATGTTACAAATACATTAAGCATTGTGCACTAATAACTTGATAGAGAAATAATGTTCTCTTATATTTTACTTTAGTCAGGGTAGTGAAAATACTGGAGAAGCATTGTGAATTTTTTTCATTTGATGCTAGGAAACTAAATTTCATCTAACAACCTTTCTTGGTAGATGCCCTAAAGCATCCATTGCATGGAATGAATTAGCTTTTCTTCTGTTCATCCAGAGCAGTGGTTCTCTGCGACCCACAGGAACTATATTAAAGGGTTGTGACATTAGGAAGGTTGAGAACCACTCATCTAGAGTGATCATACTGAGGTACTGTCTTGGAGAGAATTGGGAAATAGTCACTTGAATCATTTTCTTTCTTTCTTTTTTTTTTTTGAGACAGAGCCTCAAACTGTCATCCTGGGTAGAGTGCTGTGTCATCACAGCTCACAGCAACCTCCAACTCCTGGGCTCAAGCAATTCTCCTGCCTCCGCCTCCCAAGTAGCTGGGACTACAGGTGCCCACCACAACACGCAGCTATTTTTTGGTTACAGCCATCATTGTTGTTTGGTGGGCCTGGGCTGGATTTGAACCTGCCAGCTCAGGCGTATATGGCTGGCGCCTTAGCCGCTTGAGCCACAGGCGCCAAGCCACTTGAATCATTTTCTATTGAATTCATGTTGGAAAATTTAAAATGTTAAAGCAGGAGTTATCAGTATGAGAGACCACTGAGGAACATGGACTCCATCCAGGTGTCACTGAGCTTGAGAACTTGAAGTAAAAATAAATAAACTTGGGAGGACAAGGCGTGTGGATTGCCTGAGCTCAGGAGTTTGAGACCTGCCTGAGCTAGATGAGACCCCATCTCTAAAAATAGCCAGGTACTGTGGCAGCCACCTGTAGTCCCAGCTACTAGGAAGGCTGAGGCAAAAAGATCACTTGAGCCTAAGAGTTTGAGGTTGCTGTGAGCTATGATGCAACAGCACTCTACCAAGGGTGACAAAGTGAGACTCTGTCTAAAAAGTAAATAAATAAATAAATAAATACCTGATCCACAGCAGAGTTAGATCATTCTAAATAAAGTAATAATTCAAGAGACATCTCTTAAGTACATTGTGCAGTATGGTCCATTGAGAATGAAGAAAAACGTAGAGATGATTCTGATATCTGATTATTCTGATCTCAGATGTTTGAACAGCTGAATGAATAATATTATTGGCCAAGTTAAGAATCTTAGAGGAGAAACACTTGTGGGAAGCTCAGGATTTGTATTTAGGTCATGTTAGGTTTTAGTTATGTAGGAAGGGGGGGAAAGATGTAGTTTTCAGCATACAGATAGTAGCTGTAGCTATAAAAAGATTATCACATGGCCATGCCTGGCGGCGCACACCTGTAATCCTAGCACACTGGGAGGCTGAGACAGGTGGATTGCTTGAGCTCAGGAGTTTGAGACTAGCCTGAGCAAGAGCAAGACCTTATCTTTACTAAAAATAGAAAAAAACTAACCAGCCTGCGGCAGGCACCTGAGTCCCAGCTTCTCAGGAGGCTGATGCAAGAGGATTGCTCAAGCCCAAGAGTTTGTAGTTGCTGTGAGCTGTGATGGCCGAGCACTTCCACCCAGGAAGTGCTGTGATGGCCGAGCACTTCCACCCAGGAAGTGCTGTGAGCTGTGATGGCCGAGCACTTCCACCCACAAATACTCTTATCTCAAAAAAAAAAAAAAGAAAGAAAGAAAGAAAAAGAAAAGAAAATATCATCATCGTGGTGCATACAAGACAGCCAAGTAGATCTATCCAACGTAGATGATAAGGGAGTGGGCGAGTGGGTGTCTGTCTCCTCCCAGGACTCTTGATAGTGTAAAACATATGTCCACATGAAACTGACATCCAAAGTCTAGGAGTGTGATGTCTGAATTCATGCCGCTATTGTGGTTCAGGAATCTCAAATACAGAAATTGATCCTGAGTGGTGATAGAAGGGTAAAAGCAATGCATAAACGTAGTAGAAAGAGATGGGTCACCAAGGATACTCTTGATCCTAACCCGAATCCTATCTTGACATGAGAAAATTGAAAAGTAACACCCAGGTTGAGTATCCTTTTTCAGAAGTTCTTGGGACCAGAAGTGTTTTGAATTTCAGATTTTTTCAGATTTTGGAATATTTGCATCATTCTTATTTATTGAGCATTCCTAATCTATAAATTTGAAATCTGAAAGGCTCAAACAAGCATTTTTCTCTAAGTATCATCAGGTCAGTACTCAAAAGGTTTTAGATTCTGGAGCATTTTCGGAGTAAGGATGCTCAACCTGTAATGCTTTGGGAGCTGATCATAAAAGACATACCTAAATAAATATTAAATATACAAAAGATCAAAACAGGCCATGAGAGGAAATGAGACTATAAGGAAAGAGAAGGAGGATTTGAAAACAAGTCAAAAAGAATCTCTAAAAGTCTAAATCATCTAAAAGAGAGATGGTCACTGATAAAACCTCCTTGGAGAGGCTGAACTGCAAATTAGTCATAAGAGAAGGCAGACTTAGTAAACTGCATGATTTATATAAGGAAACTACAGGTAAGGAAAAAAATATAAATTTGAAGGCACAAGTAAAATTGCAGAGCCATGAAAGCTTGAATAAACAGCTCTTTTTAATGTACTTTCTCTTCTATCAAAGAGAATGTATAAGACGCAATTTGTCGAGATTATATTCAAACAGAGAAACGGCTAAAAATATGCAGCATTGATGCCATCGAACCTCAGATTAAGGAAATGCAGGTACTTCTGGATTTAAAAACAAAAGCAGTGACACCCAGATACAATTCAGTTTAACTCTGATCCTGAAATGAATAAAGAAAATCTAAAAGCAACAGGAGAGGGGGAAGGGAGGAGATTATCTCTAACACATAATTTCATGGCATTTTGCTTTAAATTTACTGTTATTTGCTCTTTTTTTTTTGGTAATTCCTTTACCTTTTTATCTTTGGTTGTTTACTTTTTTCTTGTCAATTTATTAACTAATTTCTGTCCTAGAGATACTGACTTTGTGTCTGTCCTCTAGTAGGTAAATATTTCCTCAAATCGACCTTTTGTTTTTAGATGTGATATTTTAAATCTGCAATAGAATCTCCATAGTTGGCCACCTCCCTACATTGACCACCTCCTTCAGTTGACCTAATTTTCATAGACCACGTTTACATACCAGTAGTGCAGTAGGCCTAGCCTCTTATGTTGACCACCTCCATATGTTGATGAGTTTGCTACTGTCCCTTGGGTAGTCGACTTACAGAGGTTCTACTGTGTACATACATATATTCATGCACGTGCTATATAAACTTTTGTATTTTTAGGTAGTCATCTACAACCCACTGATTATTTTTTGCTGACCCCTGACCTAGATTTTTATTAGTGTTTGATACTTAACTTTCCAAAAGCAGAATATCGTATCAGTCAGAGTATAGAAACTAGAACCAAAATGCCTGGGTTTGAAACCACCCATCCCCACCACATCTTACCTGTGTGACTTTGGACAATTCATTTCATTTCTCTTTGCTTTAGGTTTTTTCGCATTAAGATTGAGTAAAATAATAGTATATACTATCTTATAAGTTGGTTATGAAGATTTAATTACTCAGTAATTATAATGTCTTTCTCTGTCTTGCATATACTAAATATTATATAAATGCATCATTTGTAAATAAAATATCTTAGCAACCATTGATACAATCATATGTTACATTTTATTATGTTATTCCTTTGATATATTGCTGGGTGCTATGTACTATTGTTGTAGTTAATATTTTTTACATTTATTTAGAATATTTTTAGGATGGCGCCTGTGGCTCAAAGAGGTAGGGCGCCAGCCCCATGTGCTGGAGGTGGTGGGTTCAAACCCAGTCCCAGCCAAAAACCGCAAAGAAAAAAAAAAAAAGAATATTTTTACCAGTTATCGATATTAAATTTATGAATTAAAAAGCTGAACATTTCCATAATGCCAATTTATTATATCCAAAGGTTGTAATCTTATTATAGGGATTTTCTTTTTTTATTTATTTTGTTTTTATTTGGTTTTTTGAGACAGAGTCACATTCTGTGTCCTGGGTAGAGTGCTGTGGCTTCATTGCTCACAGCAACCTCAAACTCTTAGACTCAAGTGATCCTCTTGCCTCTGCCTCCTGAGCAGCTGGGACTACAGGCAGCCACCACAATGCCCAGCTAGTTTTTCTATTTTTTAGGAAAGACAGGGTCTTGCTCTTGTTCAGGCTGGCCTTGGCCTCCCAGAGTGCTGGGATTTTAGGCATGAGCTACTGTACCCAGCCAGGATTTTCTACTTTAAAATCATTAGCTAGGAATTGCTAAAAATTAGTCCTAACAACTTCTTGGTTGTAAATCATTATTTGCATTTCTGATTCTTGTCATAAAAAAACCCCTACATTATCTACTTCTAATTCAGTTTTATTTAATTTTGAAAATTCTTGCTGTAGAAATCAAAAAGTGAAAGTTAATATCTTTATCGGTGTAGTGTTTATGGTGGCTAATAAGTTGTCGGCTGCTTTTTTGTTTTTTGAGACAGTCTCACTTTGTCACCCTAGGTAGAATGCCATGGCGTCACAGCTCACAGCAACCTCAAACTCTTGGGCTTAAGCGATTCTCTTGCCTCAGCCTCCCAAATAGCTGGGACTACAGGCGCCCGCCACAACGCCTACCTATTTTTTTGTTGCAGTTGTCATTGTTTAGCAGGCCTGGATCTGGTTCAAACCCACCAGTCTCGGTGCATGTGGTTGGCGTCATAACCTCTGTTCTACGGGCACTGAGCCCACTTCACCCAGATTAAGAAAACTACTCATGTCACATCTGCTAATGCTCATTGGCAAACAAGTCTGGCCACGCCTGATTATTGAGCAGAAAGTGTACGACAATAGTCAGGCCTGCAGGTGGTAGAAGGAATGAAATGTGTGTTTGATAGAGAATAATCCATGATATCAGTTTCTTTTTCTTTTTCTTTTTTTTTTTTTGGTTGCAGTTTGGCCGGAGCCAGGTTCAAACCTGCCACCCTCAGTATATGAGGCCTGCGCCCTACTCCCTGAGCCACAGGCGCTTCCCATGGTATCTGTTTCATTTTAAAAATTTATTTCAAGTTCTTTAAGAAGAACCCATCCATCTTCATTCAAATAAAATGATTCAAATGTTTTTAGCTTCTCTACTTGTATTAACCTAAGGCTAATGCTTCAAAGAGTACATGTGAGACCTTGAACCACATTTGAGAAAGACTTTCTCTCTCTCTCTCTCTCTTTCTTTCTTTCTTTCAATAGAGTCTCACCTGGTTACCCTCAGTAGAGTGCTGTAGCATCTTAACTCACAGCAACCTCAAACTCTTGGGCTCAAGCGATACTCTTGCCTCAGCCTCCCAAGTAGCTGGGACTGCAGGTGCCTGCCACAACGCCTGGCTATTTTTAGAGACTGCGTCTCACTCTTGCTCAGGCTGGTCTGGAAACCCTGAGATCAGGCAATCCACCCACCTTGACCTACCAAAGTGCTAGTATTGCAAGCATGAGCTACCATACCCAGCCCAGAAGGACACTTCTTTCTTGGCTAACACAACCCTGTATACAGAGCTTCAGGAATGTTAGCTATGCTCAGTCCCCATATGCCTGGTTAAAGAGTTGCTTTAGTCTAAGCACAATCTGTTCAACACCGTATCAGGGCCCTAGATTTTCCTCAGGCAGAATTGTGAAATTAGAAAGTATTTTCTAATTTCGGGTGCAGTGGCTCACGCCTATAATCCTAGCACTCTGGGAGGCGGAGGCTGTTGGATTGCCTGAGCTCACAGGTTCAGCACCAGCCTGAGCCAAAGCTAAATCTCATCTCTGAAAATAGCTGGGTATTGTGATGGGCATCTGTAGTCCCAGCTACTTGGGAGGCTGAGGCAAGAGAATCACTTGAGCCCAAGAATTTGAGGTTTCAGTGAGCTATGATGCCATGGCACTCTACTACCAAGGGTGACAAAGTAAGACTCTGTCTCAAAAAAAAAAAAAAAATATTTGCTTCAGAGCTTTTTTCATGTACCCTTTTATTGTTCACACCCTAACCCTTGACCTGGGACCTCCCAGCAAGTCACTTACTGGTTACTTTTCTTTACTCAAAACTTCCAATCTTGCCAGGCACAATGGCTCACGCCTGTAATCCCAGCATTTGGGAGGTCAAAGTGGGTAGATCGCCTGAGCTCACAGGTTTGAGACCAGCCTGAGCCAGAATGAGACTCTGTCTCTAAAAATAGCCAGGTGGTGTGGAGGGCACCTGTATTCCCAGCTACTTGGGAAGCTGTGGCAAGAGAATCACTTAAAACCAGGAGTTTGAAGTTGCTGTGAGCTGTGACGCATCGGCATTCTACCAAAGGTGAAAAAGTGAGACTCTATCTCACACAAATTAAAAAAAAAAAAAAATCCCCAAACTACTATCTTCTTTCCTATGCTCTTACCATTTCATGTTTCCCAAACAGTGAGTGGTAATGAGCCCCCCCTCCATTAAGCCTATGTAAACTGTCTCTGCTTCTCTTATTGCAGAAGTCTAAAAGGAGTTTTGTTTATTTACTTATTCATTACCTTTATGGTGGGTTTTAGAAATTTTATTAAAGAAACATTTTATATTTTTATCCTTTTCTGCTTAAATTTTGTTTTAGATTAATTCCAATTATTTATTACTGTTTGTCTTAATGTAAAGTAGAAAATATTAAATATTTCAACAAAACTAGTTCCATGTAATTTCTTATTAAAATGCAATCGTTTTCTTGTATATAAATAGGTACAGAAGCCTATTCATATGTGATGAGGGTTATATTTTTATAGTTAACATAGGATGTATAGTTTTAACATATTTATTTCATTTTACTCTAACATTGAAAATACTTCTGCTGGGCGGCGCCTGTGGCTCAGTCGGTAGGGCGCCGGCCCCGTATACCGAGGGTGGCGGGTTCAAACCCGGCCCCGTCTGAACTGCAAACCAAAAAATAGCCGGGCGTTGTGGCAGGCGCCTGTAGTCCCAGCTACTCGGGAGGCTGAGGCAAGAGAATCACTTAAGCCCAGGAGTTGGAGGTTGCTGTGAGCTGTGTGAGGCCACGGCACTCTACCGAGGGTGATAAAGTGAGACTCTGTCTCTACAAAAAAAAAAAAAGAAAATACTTTTGCTATGTGTTTTCTAGAAATATCTGACTTTGTTTCTTTTTGGTGGGGGGGGTGTTTGTTTCTTTTTTTGCAATTTAGATCACATCTCTTGATGAACAAAATGTGGTTGGCAAGATTTCCAAGCAGTGGTCTGGGCTTTTGAAAGAGGCATTTACAGATGCGGATAACTTTGGGATCCAGTTCCCTTTAGACCTTGATGTTAAAATGAAAGCTGTGATGCTTGGTGCCTGTTTGCTCATTGTAAGTCTGTCTTTACAAATCGTGGTTATAATTGATTTCCCTGGTATCATTCTGAAATGATTCAGTAAACCGTATATTTCAAAATGGCCTGCTTAAATACATAGGTTTTAAACGAAAGTTCCCATTTAATCTTAGCTTTGAAATTCCATTGGATCCTAACATTCTGGATTCACAGGTGACTAGTTTTTGTCTGAAGAGTCATTGTACTGACGAGAGGACCTAATCTTAGGGCTTTTCTTTTAAAAAAATTGGTGTTCTGGGAAAGAAGGTCAGTCTGGGCTTCTGCAGAAAAAACATTCAGTGAAATGGCAAACTTTGTCCCGACTCATTATTGAACTAGATCTTCTATTATAGGAGTATAAACTGCAATAAGAGTATGCAATCAGTTAACCCTCTAGCTGTAACTACCAATTTACAGCAAACATAAGGGATAATACTCATTTCTGTATTTTTGTTTTTATCTAGGACTTCATGTTTTTTGAAAGTACTGGAAGCCAGGAACAACAATCAGGAGTGTGGCAGTAGCTTAGTAAAGTCCACAGAACTTTTACGTCCACAGATGGATTGGGGCACTCTAAAAGGAAAAAGAACGTGTTTGTTTTTGAGATTACACGTGTCTAAATTAACCTCTGGTTGTCTTTATCTCTAGTTGTAGTTGTATGATTTTTCTTTTTCAATTATAGAGTTTATTTTCTGTATCACTGATTTATAAGTTTTTTATGCATTGACCTCCTACAAAAAGCTGCTTTAAATTATAATCTGATTTCTTTTCTATTTTCATGGCAAAAGTAAACGGGGATTAAAATAATTTTTAATAAAATATCCATTCAGACATGACAACTGTTGTTTTGAAAATATTGTATCTTTTTAAAAGTTAAAAAATAAGAAGTTTGTTATTATGTTCAAATATCACTGAATGTGCATCTCAACCAAGAAAATTAAAATGTGTATTTTTTTGACCTTTAGAAAATCATACTATGTTTAACTTCTCCTATAAGCTAATCTATTACTGTAAATATTTATTTTAATAATGACAAGATAATAAGTTATTCATTTATAAGTGGCTTCAGTAAAGGAAAAGGGACATAATTTTCTTCCAAAAAAAAGATACATTTTAAAGATTTACTGGCTCTAAAATGTTAGTATTATTATGAATTTTGAGGTTATTATCTGTACATGAAATGTTAACTCCTATCATTTCTAAACTACAATAATTGAGATTACTCTGGCATTACCTAAATAGCACATATATTTCCTCATGGTGTGTAAACGTAAATGCTAGTCTGTTAGATTATTTATACAAATAAACAAATATTTTTTTCTTTTTAATTTTATTTATTTATTTATTTTTTGTAGCGACAGAGTCTCACTTTATTGCCTTCGGTAGAGTGCTGCGATGTCACAGCTCACGGCAACCTCCAACTCCGGGGCTTAGGCGATTCTCTTGCCTCAGCCTCCCGAGTAGCAGGTGCCTGCCACAACACCTGGCTATTTTTTGGTTGCAGTTTGGCTGGGGCCAGGTTTGAACCTGCCACTCTCAGTGTATGGGGCCAGCACCCTATCCACTGAGCCACAGGTGCCGCCCCCAAACAAATATTTTAAATAAAACTTTGTTGATATATTTTTTGCATACGTAGTTGTTTTTTTTTTTTTTTTTTTAAACAAAAGGAAGTTAGTCAATTCAGGTGTATTCTGAACACTCTTTCAGTTAAATAAGGGCACATTTAACTTCTCTTTCCTTTCAAATCTCTTTAAAGGAACAAAAGCCTATAATACCCTGTAAAAAATTCTGTAGCAGAGTTGGAAACTAGAATTTGTACGTGTCAAAGAATTAAAGGAATGTTGTGGTCTGTTTTGTAAGGAAGATTGAATTGAGAGAGGAGACGAACAATGTACAATTTGCCTCGTGCAAAGGAAATAAGGTCACGGCAGAGGGACCCCCTTTCATGTTCAGCAGAACACCTCTAAAGGCCACTCCTCTCACTGCAAGGATCAACACCGGTAGAATTTCACCAACGCTAGTAGCTCTGAATGGTGAATGAGAACATTGGTATGGCAGGGGAGCTGCAGTAAAAACAAAGTCTATTTCACCTCTCAAAGGCCAAAATAATTCCCCAGATGCTGGATTCCACTGGTGCAGAGGCTCACCCTCTATCTTAAGCTTAGTACAGACAGCGTGCCAAGTCTGCATAGCTGGACTGAGGTGGCATTCCTCGTGAGTGGAAGGTCTTCCAGGCTGGTCATCACGTCCCACTGTGATGCCACCTAATAGAGGCTCAGAGGTACTGACAGTGTCTCTGTGTAACTACATGTTACTTTCTTTTTTTTTTTTTTTATTTGAGACAGCGTCTCACTCAATCACCCTGGGTAGAGTGCTGTCACAGCATAGCTCAGAGCACCGTCTCCTGCTTAAGGGATTCTCTTGCCTCAGCCTCCCAAGTAGCTGGGACTACAGGTGCCCACCACAGTGCTTGCTTTTTTTTTTTTTTGAGAGACGGGGTCTCACTCTTGCTCAGGCTGGCCTGGAACTCATAAGCTCAAGCCATCCGCCTGCCTCGGCCTCCTAGAGTGTTAGGATTACAGGTCTGAGCCCCTGCGCTTGACCGCATGTTACTTTCATTTCTTCTCTCTGTTCTATCTAGGATTCTGGATCTCCGGTTAAGCAAGTGACCTAAACAGTTCCTTTCTTCCTCAACTGTGCATGAAAGATTTGTGGAACCCATTCAAGTTAAATACGAGACAGATGTTTTCTCATGAAATATTTTATGTAAAGAATAATCATCAAATGTGAAAAAATAGAAATCAATGTTTAAAAATACCAGGAGTTACAAAAAGTTTTAATTTATAATCTCGGGATTGATGTTGCCTATTCACTTCTACTGGCTGGGTTGTGGCCGTGGATGGAAGCTCAGTGGATGCTGCTGACCAAGGAGTTAGGGTAGAAAGGAGGAGCTGGGCTGGCTGAAGGATGGAGCTGTGTTTCCAGACTTGAACAGGAAGTTCTGGGCATGTGATCATTGGGGAAAGAGGAGAACGGAGAGAGAGGGAGAGGAAAAGGTATGGGATGCCACTGCCGGACCTGAGCTCCTCTGGGGTGAAAGTTGGAGAGAGAGTGGGCAAGAGAGGAGCACGTAAGTGAAAGTGGAAACGAAGCTGGGAGAAGTGGGGGAAGAGCCCCAAGCACAAACAGGTAAATAGCCAGAAAATCCACATTAGGGCTCCTGGCATCTAGTTAGGTTAATTATTAAAGTTTTAACTAAGTTTGGTCTTTCAAAGAGCTACTGTAATGCAGTGGCTCACACCTGTAATCCGAGCACTCAGGGAGGCCGAGGCAGTGGATTGCTTGAGCTCACCAGTGTGAGAGCCTGAGCAAAAGCAAGACCCCCATCTCTACTAAAAATAGAACAAAAAGAAAAACTGAGGCAAGAGGATCGCTTGAGCCCAGGAGTTGGATGTTGCTGTGAGCTATGATGACACCATGGCACTCTACCCAGAGTGACAGCTTGAGACTCTCTAAATAAATAAATAAATATAAAAATGCCTGCAGGCACAGTTAAGTGCTCCTGGTGCTGTGAAGTACCAGAAAGTGCACAGAAGGTCCCACCATATCCTTCCCCACTCCGGCCCCTGTCCCTGCCTGCCATGCACTGGCTGCTGACTTTCCTAGGACAACATTCCTGCACCTGACCCTGTCACTTTCAAGCTCTGTGTTCCTCCCTTGCCTTAATTTCTCTCAGTTGTCAATAGTATAGCTCTACCTCAGAAGGTCAGTGTGACAACTCACTGATCTCATACAGATCCATGAACGTGAACAGGTTCCTGCAGTAGAACTAGAGGACGACAAGGGCTGCGTGTTGGTAAAGATCAGTGGTTCCCAAAACACAGGGAAGGGTGTCAAGCCAGAGTGGAAGATTTGGGCTAAATTGGACTTCTGTATTGTGAGTTCGAATGGCATACATAATGTATTCTGAGCCCTACGATGAATAATAATTCTCCCCTCAGAAGAGATAAGATGTCTCCACACAAGCTGGGAAATGAAGAGATGGTTCTCTCACTGGAGGGGGGAGTATTATCTTATCTGCAGAGGCATTGAAGTCTCATAGCTTCAAAAAGGGGCCAGCTGTTGAAAGAGAGGAGCAAATACCTGGTTCATGCAACCAGATGAAATATAAATGGATAATACAGGGTTTGAACTCAAGACTCTGAAAGTAAAAGTTGAGAGGTCCGTAGGATGAGAAGCAATAGAGTTAATCACAGAACTCTGAACTTACCCCTCCCCACACAAAGCATTCAAGTTAAACTTTAATCTGCTTTTAATATTTATATGGTAGAAAATGTTATATTTTGCCCAAAAGATAGCTTATAAATTTACCCCATTTGAGCATTGACCAGATTTGGAAAATTGATGGATGTTCTCTATAGCAAACATTCAAGTTAAACTTTAATCTACTTATACTGTTTATGTAGTAGAAAATGTTCTGTTTGTGCCAGTGATAACTTATAAATTTATGCAAGATTTGCTAAAGATGCTTGCCTAGTAACGGCAATTTGTTTCTGCCTATGGATTCTGGTTTTTCGATTCACATAGTAAGGATTTTTCTGTCTGGCCATGATAGGGAACAAACACTGGCCTATTCCTTCTTGCAATAGAAGTTTTTTTGAGAATTGGTTGCTGGGAAACATTTCAACTTCAATCAAGCATTGCCAATAGACTGAAGCCATTAACTTTACAGAGTAAATTAGATCTTAATCCGCTATGTATCCATTCGTGCGTCCATGAAAAAAAATCTTAAATGGGGTAATTTGTAAAGAACGTAAATCTACTTTAGTTTAAGAGGCTGAGAAGTCCAAGGCCAAGGCACCAGCAGATTGGTGTCTGGCAACGTCTGTGTTGTCCGCTTCCAAGATGGCACGTTGTCCCTGCACCCTCACATAGTGCAAGGCCGAAGAGCAAAAGAGGTAAATCTAGTGCCCTCCCATGGTAGAAGGAGAGGAAGATCAAAAGAGGTCTGGCTGGTTTCCCTGGGCCATTACACAGGCCATTAATCTCATTCATGAGAAGGGTGCCCTCATGACTCTGTCACCTTCTAAATGCCCCACATTTCTCCCAATTGGGGAGACACATAAAGCTTAGCAACTACTCAGTGTGGTTCTATTAAATCTTACTGCTAGGGCGGTGCCTGTGGCTCAACGGGGTAGGGCACCTGTCCCATATGCCAGAGGTGGCGGGTTCAAGCCCAGCCCTGGCCAAAAACCACAAAAAAAAAAAAATCTTACTGCTAAAACTCTCCAATATTGCTATTCACAAACAGAAAAGGATATTCTTGCAAAAATAATTTTTTTTTGTAGTCTATTTCATTTTCGTATGAAATAGATTCACTTGAGTCATCCCCATGCTTGTATTTATAGCTTTTGTTGTATTAGAATTGAGGGACGGCTGACATAAAAATATGACATTGATTTAAAGAGGCTTAAACATCAGTTATTTAATAAATACATTCGAAGGTGGTGCACTGGGCCAGTGGCTGTGCTAGGCATATTGGTTGAAATGAATAACAGAAGTTTTTTTCTGTAAGGTACTTCAGGCCAATTACACCTGTGGGAAGTTTTCTGATAGGGCACACTGTACTATAAAAAATAAGGAGTAGGGACACTTAATTCAGTTCCTAAGGGTCAGGAAATTAGGGGAAATGATGTTTAAACAAAGACAGGAAGTTTTCTGGGCAAAAAGAAGTGAGGAGAAGATTGTTTCAGGCAGAAGGAAGAACATAGGCGACAGTCACATCAGGAGCGGTGGAGGTTGCTGGACCTCGGTTTTGTGTTCGTGTGTACTCTGTGAGGGAGGAACAGGGAAGGGGATGGGGCAAGTGAAGAGGGTAGATCAGCCGTTGCCTTGTTAGCCACATTAAGAAGCTCAGGTTGGGGCGGTGCCTGTGGCTCAGTGAGCAGGGCCCCGGCCCCATATGCCGAGGGTGGCGGGTTCAAACCCAGCCCCGGCCAAACTGCAACAAAAAAATAGCCGGGCGTTGTGGCGGGCGCCTGTAGTCCCAGCTGCTCAGAGGCTGAGGCAAGAGAATCATTTGAGCCCACGAGTTTGAGGTTGCTGTGAGCCGTGTGACGCCACGGCACTCTACCGAGGGCGGTAAAGTGAGACTCTGTCTCTACAAAAAAAAAAAAGAAAAAAAATATATATATTAAAAAAAAAAGAAGCTCAGGTTGGATCCTGAAAGCAACAGTGGGGGATTTTCAGAAGGGGAGTAAAACTGGAGAGTTTTCAGAAAGGAACTGGAATGCCATCTGCTAAAGTGGCTGAATGTCTCCCACATCAGAATGGAAGGTGTGATATTTACAGTAGGGATGTTTACATTCCTTGAAAAAAAAAGGGAGTTTACACTATGTTTTTAATTAAGACTCTTTTAATAAGAACTCCTTCTTAAGAACTGCAAGAACCTCCCTTATCATAGCTCCATAAGCCTAAACTAAATTACAGTACCCAGAAAAATATATTTCTATAATTATCCATTCAGATTTATTTCCCATTTGTTGCTCAGATGAGGATTTAATGAAAAATTTAATTTTATCTCTTTTCTCTTCTTGAGCAATCTTTTTTTTGAGACAAAGTCTCAAGCTGTTGCCCTGGGTATTGCGCTGTGGTGTCATTGGTCACAGCAACCTCCAACTCAGGCTCAAATGATCCTCTTGCCTCAGTTTTTCTATTTTTAGTAGAGACAGAGGTCTTGATTTTTGCTCAGGTTGGTCTTGAACCCATGAGCTCAAGGAATTCACCCACCTTGGCCTCCCAGAGTGCTAGGATTACAGGCATGAGCCACTGTGCCCAACCTTCTTGAGCAATCTTGATTTCCTTTCTTATAAATGCAACAGGATGGCTTGTATCCCTGCCTTATCTCTGTTTTTCTTAGAGCTTTCAACCATTCCTAAAGGACCAGATCAAATGTCTTTTGCTCCAGTAGTGTTCACTCTCTCCGGCTCCAGAAAAATTTGATGATGGACTTCTCTGAAACTGCATTTTTTTTTTTTTTTCAGCACTGTGGCTTGACTAATAGTTTTCTAAGAGCTAGACCAGCCTCTTCAGCTACAGAAGTTCTTTTGTATATATGAAAAATGCTTTATAATGTTGGTCTTCCAACCTCATTACCAGAAACTAGGTATATGATAGATGGCCTAAAATTGTTGAATTATCTACCTTTCAAATTTACAAGGTTAATTGATTGATGCTACAAGTCCTGCAATTTCTCAAAATAATCAAAGCCCCTTTATTTGGGGATATTGGGATTGCAATTACTTGTTTAAGTAAAAATATCAGTAAAAGATGAAAAATCCCAGCCTGCGCAAGAGCAAGACCTGTCTCTACTGAAAATAGAAAAACTAGCTGGGCATTGTGGCAGGCCTCTCTAGACCCAGCTACTTGGGAGGCTGAGGTGAGAGGATTGCTTGAGCCCAAGACTTTGAGGTCACTGTGAGCTGGATGCCATGGCACTCTACCAAGGGTGACAAAATGAAACTCTGTCTCAAAGAAAAAAAAGATAGAAATCATTGTTTTTAAAAATATGTATACATTATTTAAAATAAATTAAGGATAAATTTTTTTATTATTATATCATTCATTCATACTAGTCTCTCTATGCAGGGCCAAGACCAAGTATGGGTCTGTTGTTCTGCCTTGTCTTTGCTGTGTAAAGACAAATAATTTATTTTTCTTTTCTTTTTTTTGGCCGGGGCTGAGTTTGAACTCTCCACCTCCGGCATATGGGGCTGGGTTTGAACCCTCCACCTCTGGCATATGGGGCCAGTGCCCTACTCCTTTGAGCCACAGGCCCCACCCTAATTTATTTTTCTTTAAATGGAGCCAGAACTCAAAGACAATTGAAAAGTTATCTTAGTGCAGAATACCAGATTTTTATTATTCTTCTCTTGTCTTTCATATTTGTCTCACCCTTGATTAACTCCGGAGCAGTCAACATTACTGACTGGACTTAATAAGCCTTTTTTTTTTTAACAGGATCTTGCTCTGTTGTCCGTGCAATGGGACCATCATAGCTCACTGTAACCTCAAACTCCTGGGCTCAAGCAATCCTCCTGCCTCAGATTCCTGAGCAGCTGGGACTAACAGGAATAAGAGTATACAGTATTTACATTGTCTCAAAGTAGCTCCCCACAAGATACTTATTAAAAGAATATAAATAGAGTAAAACAATAACTTCACATTTGCTGCAGGAGAAAATCCAGCTGAGCTGTCTACCATTATATGACCAAGAGAACTTCTCGTCCAGTTTCCAGTAGATGTTTTTCCTGTTCATTTGAGCCCTCACCTGCAAGGCATTTAACTCCATATTTCTACTATCGGTCTCTTCACATTCGTGTAGATATTCTGTAAGACAGTAGTTCTAAACCTTTCTAATGCCGCGACCCTCTAATACAGTTCCTGTGGGTCGCGACCCACAAGTTGAGAACCGCTGCTGTAAGAGGATATATATTTTCTCTACCATGTTGCTCACTTACTTTTGAGTCCATACCAGAATTACTAACATCCATATTTCTTCAGTCTTGCCTTCGGCAGGTTGAGCTGCTCTAACAATATACCATAGACTGGCTTACAGGCAGACATTTAATTCTCACAGTTCTGGAGACTGGGAGGGCAAAGATCAAGGTTCCAATATATTTGGTTTCTGGTGAGCCTCCCTTCCTGTCTTGCAGAGGGTCCCCTTCTGTCATCCTAGCGTGGCAAGGATGTGCAAGCTCTGATACCTCTTCTACTTCTTATAAAACATTCATTCTAGGGCGGTGCCTGTGGCTCAAGGAGTAGGGCGCTGGTACCATATGCTGGAGGTTTATATATATAAACCTATTTTTGGAGCGCCCTGCCTCCAAATACCATCGTGTTGAGGATTAGAGTATCAATATACACATCTGGGGAGAAAGGTCCCAAACACTTAGCCCATAACCCTCCACCTCTGGCCTCCTGTCAATCGTGTCCTTCTTGCATATAAAATGCATTTATTCTGTCCCAATAGTGCCAAAATTTTTAATTCATTCTATCGTAAACTCCCAACATATCACCTAAATTAGACATAAGTGGGACTCCGGATAGAATTCATCCAAAGGCAAAATCCTTTCCAGCTATGGGTCTATGAAACTATGAAACCAAATAAGTTATGTGCTTCCAAAACACAATGGTGTGATAGGAACAGAACAGACAAGTTAGATGGAAGAAGTGGGTGACTGTACCCAAGCAAGTTTAAAACTTACCAAAGCAAATACCATTAGATCTTAAAGCTTAAAAATAGTTCTTTTTGGTGGGATTACACCTGCGGTGCATCTTACAAGGGTACATGTGAAACTTAGTAAATGTAGAATGTAAATGTCTTAACACAATAACTAAGAAAATGCCAGGAAGGGGCGGCACCTGTGGCTCAGTCGGTAAGGCGCCGGCCTCATATACCGAGGGTGATGGGTTCAAACCTGGCCCCAGCCAAACTGCAACCAAAAAATAGCCGGGCGTTGTGGCAGGCGCCTGTAGTCCCAGCTACTCGGGAGGCTGAGGCAAGAGAATCACTTAAGCCCAGGAGTTGGAGGTTGCTGTGAGCTGTGTGAGGCCACGGCACTCTACGGAGGGCCATAAAGTGAGACTCTGTCTCTACAAAAAAAAAAAAAAAGAAAATGCCAGGAAGGCTATGTTAACCAGTGTGATGAAAATGTGTCAAACAGTCTATAAAACCAGTGTGTGGTTCCCCATGATCGCATTAATGTACACAGCTATGATTTAATAAAAAAATAAAAATAAAAAATAAATTTGAAGGGAGAAAAAAAGATAGTTCTTTTTTGGCTTGATATTCTGTCTTCCAAACCCACTGCGACAGCAGTTTCTCCTGCAAGGCTCTGTTACGCAGGAGTTGTGCTCTCAGGATTCTGTCCCGTGGGAGTCGTGCACCCAAGACTCAGCTGGGCCACTGTGTGGCCTCTCCAAGCCAAGGCCATAGCTGTCTCCTGCTGCTCCTCATCTAGATCAGAGTTAACAAGGCTGACTTGGTGATCTCTGAAATGCATTTTTTCCTTACTTTAAAGAACAGTGCACATCTGCAAACAATAGCGTCATGGTCTAATCCAGTAACCTGTGAATAGTCCTACAGCTTTTTTTCAATTCATGTAATTCCATGCCTTTAGTTCAAACTGCCAATTTTTTTGCTGGGGTCACTTATTAGGCCTGTGGTTCACACTCAGGTCCATCTGTTTATAAAATGGTTATTTGGCCCCACCATTAGTATTCCCTTTAGAACCAGAAACCTCATTTTTTGTAATTTGAATAGGCTGAAAATTTTCTAAATCTTTAATTTCCCTTCCTTCCTTCCTTCCTTCCTTCCTTCCTTCCTTCCTTCCTCCCTCCCTCCCTTCCTTCCTTCCTTCTTTCTTTCTTTCTTTCTTTCTTTCTTTCTGACAGAGTCTCACTATGTTGCCCTTAGTAGAGTGCTGTGGTGTCACACCTCACAGCAACCTCAAACTCTTAGGCTCAAGCGACTCTCTTGCCTCAACTTCCCATGTAGCTGGGACCACAGGAGCCCACCACAATGCCCGGCTCTTTGTTGTTGTTGTTGTTGTTGCAGCTGTCATTGTTGTTTAGCAGGCCTGGACTGGGTTTGAACCCACTACCCTTGGTGTATGTGGCCAGTGCCCTACCCACTGAGCTGCCCAAGTTCTTCTTTCTTTATGCTTAATAATTCCACTCAGCCACTTTGAACTCCTCATGCCTCTGAATCAGGAAGTTACTGTGTTGGTTGGGTGACTGATTTTAACTACCAAGAGGAAATTGGATTGCCACTCTACAGTGGAGATAAGCAAGAGAACATGGCGAGTACAGGAAATCCCTTAGCGCATCTCCCATTACGACCATGCACTGTGATCAGAGTCAGTGGAGACTGCAACAACCTGATCTCGGCAGGGCTACTAATGACTCAATCCCTTTGGAATGAAAGTTTGAGTCACACTGCCAGATAAAGAACCACAATTAGGTGTGGTGCTTGCAGAGGGCAGTGGGAACATGCAATAGGTAGTAAGAGAAAGTAGTTATAAAAAAAAATCCAGTTATATCCAAGTGGCCAATTATAAAACTGAGAACTGTTAAGTGTTACGAATATGTCTTCCTCATTTAGTTGGGAATGTTGCCTCTCGGTGCGTGTATCCCAAGGATCTTTGTTTTCTTCCCTGTCCTATCCCCAAATCAACAACAAAAGATGTATTGACTTTATACTGCAATATTTAAATACAGATTTGTTCCCTGTACATCATAGTATTGAAGTAATAAAATCAAGGGACAGAGGTAGTCTGGTAGGCTGCAGACCCAGGGAATAGCAATGCTGTAGTTTGAGTTTCAAGGACGTCTACTGGTAAAATTCTCCTTTTGGTGAAGGAAGTTAGCCCTTTTATATTAAGAGGTAGTGTGGTTTTGATGGTATACAAGATAGTAGTATTATGATAGACAGCAGTAAATATACTTTAAGGAAATGTATAGACTCGTAATGGTTACTTTTCTGTGTCAACTTGGCTAGATCACACTACATAGATGTTTGTTCAAACACAATTTTAGATATTTCGGCAAAGGTGTATTTTGAATGAAATTAACATTTGAATCAGTAGACTTTGCATAAAGCAGGTTACCTTCTGTGCTGAGTTTGGGTCTCCTCAAATCAATTCAAAAGCCTTAATATGACAAGGCTAACTTCTCTCAAAGAAAGAGAATTCTACCAGCAGACTATCTTCAGAATCAAACTACAGTATCAACTCTTTCCTACATCTCTAGCCTTCCAGAGAACCTCACAGATTTGAGGGCTTAACACTCTTAACAATATACCAGCCAATTCCTTAAATGATAGACAGATGATTGACAGATAGATAGTCAAAAGACAAAATTAGCCCCCCCACCAAAAAAAAGTTGTAGGTCTAATTGGCTTTTATTCATGATTCATGTATTGTGGCAGCAAAAATCCTACAAAATGACATGAGAGTTTCCATTGAGAAATGGCAGAGCAATGGCCTACCAAGTGGGAACAAGGAAATGGAACAGTAGAAAAATAACTGATTGCTTAACATCAGTTTACTTCAGGGTATTTTTTTGTAACTGTTAAAGCAGACGGGATTTCCTTGTTAGGTTGACTCAGGTAGATTGAAATTTCCTGTTTTTAGGAATGACTGGTCTATTTTGCTTTTTTTATATATTTTTTTCTGTTTTGGAGACAGAGTTTCACTTTGCCACCCTCAGTAGAGCATCTTGGTGTCATGGCTCACAGCAACCTCAAACACTTGGGCTCAAGCGATTCTCTTTCCTCAGCCTCCTAAATATCTGGGACTACAGGCGCCCGCCACAATGCCCAGCTAATTTTAGAGACAGGGTCTAGCTCTTGCTCAGGCTTGTCTCAAACCTGTGAGCTTAGGCAATTCACCGGTCTCGGCCTCTTAGAGCGCTAGGATTATAGGCATGAGCCATGATACCCAGCCTATTTTGCTTCTTAAACCAAAGTGGAGCCTTGTACAGGAGCTCATTTCAAAACAATGATAGTTCACAATTTTTTATCATATATATGTACTTTTGACCTATTAGTTCTATTTCTCTGGAGAACCTTAATGCACTAACTTTTCTCTATGTCAATAAGTGCAGTGAATATTTCTGGACATGCATCCTTATGCTCTTATCAAAGGTGTATTCTGTAGTTATCCCTAGGAGTAGAATTTTTGGTTCTAAGATTTTATACATTACTATTATGAAATATAGTAATACTGCTCTCTCAATCAGGGAGGAATTAAAAATGTATTGTCTTCCTTAGCAGAGGAATCACTACTGCTTTACATCACCATCAATTTGTCAGTTTTGGTTTTACTCTTGTCAGCTGATATTTTTAATTTAGGAATTTCATTTTTGTTCCTATTTGCATTTCTGAGATTTCCTGAGAGGCTGAGCCAAGAGGATCACTTGAGCTCAAGAGTTGAAAGTTGCTGTGAGCTATGACACCACAGCACTCTACCGAGGGGGGTAATGTGAGACTGTGTCTCAAAAAAAAAAAAAAAATCTAAGAAAATCGTCAGAGAAAACATGATATCATCAAAGCAACCTTTATAAATATCACAATACCTATTGTCTATGTGTGACAACTTCCTCAAAGTTTCCGAGCCAAATGTCCTTACAGTCATAGTGAAACCTTAACTAGATGATTGCGGGGAAGGGTGTGGGGGTGTGGGAACTCGGCAGACTACGCTCACTGTACTGCATCAGCTCACCTTCTCAGACTACCCTCCATCCTGCAGGCCGCTTTTTTGGCTTCAGTGGGAGAAGTATTGCTGTTTAGGATGAGGGAAAGTCATCCATCTTACTTACAAGTAAATTAGAATAAGTTTAATTAAACTAAGTTAATATCGAGTACATCATCAAAGAGAATGTAGCCAGAGAGAGGGAAAACAAGGAGAGAAAGGAGACGGAACCAAGAATGTTTGCATTTTGAGCCCACAGCCATGCAGGGAGGTAAGAATGTAGTGGGAGTCTGGCCACGCTGGGCTTTGGTCTCAGTCACAGCCCGACATGTGCAAAGTCCACCCATCACCCGCCACAACTGTAATAAGAAAAATCTATGTACACTGAGGCTGAGCGTATTTAGGGCTGTAGCCACATGTGCACTTCCTTGTGCTCTGATGGGAAAAGTGTTGGGAGAAGTAAGTTCCACGCGTGAGGAGGAGTAAGAAAGAAATCTGAGACGTGTAGACTACTTTGACCTGCTGCTCCCTGGAGTCTCTCAGTATCTTGGGCCTCTTGTTTTCCCGGATGACCCAAATCAGAATCAGTGTAGTTAATAAATCATGTCCTCTAGACCGTTTGACAGGACTGGAAATGGCAGAAGTTTATTTTCGGGTGACCTGTATAAATTGGCCTGCAATAAGAGCAAGACGGCCGCCGTCAGTTAGAATGCTGTCTCTGTTCTTTTCCACTTACCAGGACCTGCAAAAGTCACCCAGGGCTTGGGTGGCTGGAAAATGAGAAGCCTCAGTTAACATATATTGGTAGATCATTTGAAAAAGAAAGAAAGAATAAAACAGCTCTGCCTAAGCTCTGCATCAACTATGTTCATTGTCTCATTTTCTAGTCTGTGACTCAAATGGAAAGTACACCAGGCATTTAAATACTACTGAGGATTCTTGTTTTCTATTATTCATGCTAGATCCCACTCTGACTTTTAGGGAGAATGACTCATAGATAAATTTCTTTCTTTCATTCATTTATTTATTTATTTATTTTGAGAGTCTTGCTTTGTTACCCTTGGTTGAGTACCTTGGTGTCATAGCTCACAGCAACCTCGAGCTCCTGGGCTCAAGTGATCCTCTTGCTTCAGCCTCCTCAGTAACTGGGACTACAGGCACCTACCACACCTGTCTATTTTTTTTTTTTGTAGAGAGACAGGGGTCTTACTCTTTTGCTCAGACTGGTCTCCAACTCCTGAGCTCCAACAATCCACCTGCCTGGGCCTCCTGAGTGCTAGGATTACAGGCCACTGAGCCCTGTAGAGAAATTTCTTAAATGGGTAGGGCCACATACAACACAACAATTTAACCTTCAGGCCATTAAAAGAGAAAAAGGAGAAATCTCTGATCTGTGTGCCTATGTCGTCAAGAGAGCTTTGTTTTAGGAAGCACGTTGAGTAGATCTGAACCTGTTAGCCAGAGCTCGTTAACTCAACTGCCTACTGGGGCCAAGTAAGCAAGAGAAATCAGAAGACTATGGATAGGAAGTAACCTAGGTAACCAATGGCCTATAGAAAGAGACAATCAATGACAATCCATAGAAAAGGGCAATACCACATGGAGGTGCAGAGAGGCCAGTGAAAGACTTGCAGCCGATTTCAGAGTATTTATACTGCTGGAGACCTTCCCATCTCTCTGTCTTTTCTCCTTCACAATAGAAAAGACCCACTTCCAACTCTCTTTGGAAATGTTCTAAACTTTGTCTTTGTTCTTTTTAAATAAAAACTCTCTGTTACCCTGAAGCTGGTGTAGGTTACTTTTATTTTCTGTCCACACAGCTGGGGCTCCTCCTGTTTTTTTTTTGTTTGTTTTTGGCCGGGGCCGGGTTTGAACCCACCACCTCCGGCATATGGAGCTGGCACCCTACTCCTTTGAGCCACAGGTGCCGCCTGCTCCCATTTCTACTCACTTTTGTTTTCAGTTACTGTGGTGTCTTGGTTGAACTTTCTAGCTCAGGTGAGTAATCAAACTAGGTCAACCGGGTCCTGGGAACTGGGACACCCAACTTCAACATTGGCCAAACCCTCAACACTAGGCCAACCTGGTTAGGCCCAAAGGTCTCAACTGGCACCCACGTTTTATGTGCTGTCACATCCATAAAATACTTTTCAGAAGCAAAAGGTCCTGAATACAATTTGAGTATTTAAAACAATTTCTTGTAAGCATCAGTATTTTCTTTTCTTTTTCCTTTTGAGACAGAGTCTCACTATGTCACCCTCTGTAGGGTGCTGTACCATCAGAGGTCACAACAACCTTTAACTCTTGGGCTTAAGTGATTGTCTTGCCTCAGCCTCCCAAGTAGCTGGGACTACAGGCTGAGGCAAGAGAACACCCACCTATTTTTTGTTACAATTGTCATTGTTTAGCAGGTTCGGGCTGGGTTCGAACCTGCCAGCCTTGGTGTATGTGGCTGGTGCCATTAACCACTGTGCTACTGTGCTACTGTGCCAAGCCCGCATCAGCATTTTCTAATGACTAAAAGTGAAGACTAGAGAAATGTCTATTTAGAGTTAGTACTGCATCCCTGCCACATTTTGGGTCTGTGACTCAGTTTCTTCTTAGCAGCTCTGTACTTTGGGACAGTCATATAACCTCTCTATGTCTCAATATGCCCACTTGTAAAATGGGTATATTAGTAAAAGAAACCAATAAGTCCTCCTTTGGCCACATCTATAAATGATTTCAATATAGGTCAAAGGGTTGTTTTAAGAATTAAGTGAGTTATGATATGAAAAGTTCTTCCAATCTGTCTAGGCATACTGATAATGAGCAGCACCACAAGGGCATTTGCTATTATCATGTGACTCACTTTTCCTCTTGAAAGTCAAAGCCAGGGTGGCGCCTGTGGCTCAAGGAGTAGGAAGCCGGCCCCATATATGGGGGGTGGGGGGTGGGTTCAAGCCCAGCCCTGGCCAAAACTGCAAAAAAAAAAAGAAAGTCAAAGCCAATATTTTTTCTTGCTTCTAAGTCTGTCATACTTGAATAGTGTTATGGTTCAAATATTTTTAGCTCCTCCAAAACTCATATGAAAATTAATCTCTCCAATGCAATAATCTTGGGAGGGACTCTCATGCATGGATTCAGGAAGCTACAAAAAGGGATTGTTGGAGTAAGTTTCCTCTCTTTTCTGCTCTTCTAGCTCGTAAGAAACCCTAGTCCCCCACTCCTCCACTCCAGCCACTCCAGATGATCCTGGCTTCAGGTGGTCAACTTGGAAATGGAGACCAAGCCCTTCACAGATACCAAACCTGCCAAGACTTTGCTCTTGGCCTTCTCAGACTCCAAAACTATGAGAAAGAAATCTCTATTGTATACAAATTACCAAGTCTATGGTATTCTGTCACAGCAACACAAAATGAATGAAGATACCCTGTTCAGTTATTTTGAAATTATTTAACGTTTTAAAAATATTTTAAAGTTCAATAAATAGTTCAATAACCTATCAGCTAAGGATATTTTGGCACACTGGTTGTTGTCAAACTTTAGAATGAACATAGATTACATGGAGAACGTGATGAAATACAGATTGCTGGACCAATCCATAGAGTTTCTGATTCAGTAGATACCAGTTTCTGCCTGAGAATTTGCAACCTAATACTTTCAAGTGTGATACCCATGATGCTAGTCTTGGATTAAGAACCCTCCTCTGGGGTGGTGCCTGTGGCTCACAGGAGTAGGGCGCTGACCCCATATGTCAGAGGTGGCGGGTTCAAACTCAGCCCTGGCCATAAACTGCAAAAAAAAAAAAAAAAAAAAAGGAACTGTCCTCTTAGTAAATGAAATCTAATGTTTTCTGGGGAAGGAAGTTTGAAAATGTTAAAAGTAAATTTATTTTTCTGTATGTGTATACCTACATGCATCTACATTCACATATACAATAGAGATATAAAATTAATATTCATTATAGTTGTTAAAATGTGAGACTAAATAATGTTACAGTATAAATGCATAGAACATTTAACGTTCAAGTCATATTCCTAACTAAGTTGGAGTTTTTGGAATGTTCGAAAAATATTTTATTTTGTAAACATGTATGTATGTATGTATGTATTTATTTATTGGCACAGAGTCTCACTATATCACCCAAGGCAGAGTGCTGTGGCAAAACAGCTCACAGCAACCTCAAACTTTTGGGCTTAAGTGATTCTTTTGCCTCAGCCTCCCAAGTAGCTGGGACTACAGGTGCCTGCTACAATGCCTGGCTATTTTTGTTGTTGTTGTTGTAGTTATTGTTCTTTAGCAAGCCTGGGCTTGTTTTGAACCTGCCAGCCCCTTTGTATGTGGCCAGAACCGTAACCACTGAGCTATGGGCACTGAGCCTATTTATTTATTGAGACAGAGTCTCACTTGTCACCCTAGGTAAAGTGCGGTGGTGTCATAGCTCACGGCAATCTTAAACTCTTGGGCTCAAGCAATCCTCTTGCCTCAGCCTCCCAAGTAGCTGGAATTACAGGTCCTCATCACAATACCTGGCTATATTAAGAGACAGAGTCTCATTCTTGCTCAGGCTGATCTCGACCTCCTGATCTCAAGCACTTTGGGAAGCCTAACGAGGATTATATAGGCATGCATCACTGCACTTGGCAAAACATGCATTTTTTCTTAAAACTATTAATTAACTCACTTGCCCTTTTCTGACAGACATGTATATGATCACTGATTGCTGGGGGCAGGGAGGCTGCCAGGGTGCTGTTTTTTATTCCCATTCTCTGCACCTGCCCTCCTTAGTAAAGCTCTTCTAAAAAATAATAATCAATACACAGAAATCAATTCTTGCTTCTAGATACATGGGTGGGTGGGTAGAGAGAAATTTTATTTTAGTGAATCATATTCCTCTTAATAAAGTATAGAGTGTAAAAAGCTATGTGATGTTCAATTTTTAATAAATATTAGTTGCACAGTAGTAGTAAATATTTAAGGAAGAGGAAGGCCAATCACAACTGAGCTTATATTTTGTAAATGCATTTTCTTACCTAAGGTTGTGCGTAAGTTAAAATGTGGTATAACATGTGAAAGATTCACTTGACCTTCCTTGTGTTGTAAAACTGGCAGTTTAGGTACTCATATCCAGGAGACTGACACTCTAATTTTATCATCCTTGGTGTTTCTGTGGCCAGTATTTATCATTTATTATGTTGTTATTTCACTTTCTGATCTTGTGGAAAATGTAGGTGTGTTTTATTGCAGCTATCACATTCTTAAGATAAAGAATTGATTCTTACCACTGTTAACATGTGTAATGTTCTAAAACATAAAATAATCTTATGTGATCAGGGTGCAAAACAAAATGTTCTGGAATCCTGTCAAGTGATCAATGTTCCTGGGTCGGGTGACACCATTCAAGATCACAGGATTTCAGGATTAAAGAAACATAGAGCTGTGAAGCTCAATTAATCTATAGGTTTTCAACATGCTAATCTGGCTGAGGGGTTTGAGACTGACATTTGCCTGTGCCCTCTTTAGCCTCTCTTGTCTTCTCCAGGGGAAGTTGTATAGTTTCTCTTGGACAGACTAGACTCATCTTTCACTAAGTGACAGGTATTATCCACTGATTAATGTCAGTGGGTTCTGGTCTCCCTTGAACAGATAATGCTGTGAGGTGATAAACCTCTACCCCTATTCATAGGAAATGCCCTCGCCAGGGGTTCGTTGACATCATGGGCAGAAGGAGAGGTAAACTTTCAGGAGTCCAAATCCCTTTACTTTATTCAGCAGGGATTACAAATGTTTAGGCCAGTTATGTTGTCCAAGATGAGGGTGGCATATGGGCTCACACAGAGGGTAACTCAACATAGTATCTCTACAATTCTGCTTGCAAATCCATGGGCAATCATCAAGCCCCATTGTCACAACAAAAAAGGTCTTACTTGTGGCCTGGGGGTGTGTGTTACACTGTCTGAATTGGGCCCACTCCGTGGCTCAGAAGTCACCTTGGAAGGAATGATTCTTACTGAGCATGCAGACCTCCCATGAGCCTCTCTGAAAAGTCATGGGTGGGTTAGGAACCACTGTGTAGATTTAAGCTAATGACATGATAATTAGCCTTAAGGTAGTTCTAGGTCACCTTCCGGACTCTATTGTCCTATGCTGCTTGGCTTATGGTCTAAAGAGCCCTCTGCTCCCTTTCCCAGTTGGTGCACTAAGTTCTGATTGGTAAATTGGTCAGGTATTCTGTCCTCCCCAGATGTGGACAATTGCTTAGGACAGGATTAAGGTGAAGCAGCACCTTAATTCCCTGGGGGCTTGCCTTTTGTCCTTTTTTCCCTAGGAGAGCCAGAATCCTAACTATCTACCTAACACTAACACTGTCTTTAAGATATCATCCAAATTCTGCGTTGAGGGAATAGGTGACATCCAACAGACTGGTGGCCACGTGTGGGAACTGATCTAACAGGTTTTGTGATCCAGGAACTGATTCAGCCAAGAAGACAGTTTCTGCTTCCTAACTCTATCATGAGTTCTTCCCCAGCCAATCAGCAGATCCAATTCCCTAGCCTTTTGTTTGCCAAACCATCTTTATTTATTTTTATTTTATTTTATTTTATTTTATTTTATTTTATTTTTGAGATAGAGCCTCAAGCTGTCACCCTGGGTAGAATGCCGTAGCATCACAGCTCAGAGCAACCTCCATCTCCTGGGCTCAAGCAATTCTCCTGCCTCTGCCTCCCAAGTAGTTGGGACTAAGTAGCCCACCACAACACCCGGCTATTTTTTGGTTGCAGCTGTCATTGTTGTTTGGCAGGCCCAGGCTGGATTTGAACCCACCAGCTCAGGTGTATGTGGCTGGCACCTTAGCCGCTTGAGCCACAGGCACTGAGCCCAGACCACCTTTAATTAATTAATTAATTAATTTTGGAGGCAGAGTCTCAAGCTGTCACTCTGGGTGGAGAGCCATGGCATCACAGCTCACAGCAACTTCAAACTCTTGGGCTCATGTGATTCTCTTGCCTCAGTCTCCCAAGTAGCTGGGACCACAGGCCCCTGCCACAAAGCCCAGCTATTTTTTGTTGTTGTTGTTGCAGTTGTCATTGTTTTAACTGGCCTGGGCTGGGTCGAACCCAAGCAGCTTTGGTGTATGGCTGGCACTCTATCCACTAAGCTACGGGCTCTGTCTTGCCAAACCACCTTTAAAATCTTAGTCCCTTAATTCTTCAGGAACTGGATTTGAGAAATTTCTCCCATCTCCACATCTGGCACCTTGCACTATTAACTCCTTCGCTGCTGCAACACCTCCTGTCTCAGTATATTGGCCTCTTTCTACCTGGGCAGCAGGCAAGGGACCTAGTTAAGCAGTAACATGACCACTAAGCTAACTTGAGCAGATGGTTTCACATAAAGAAAACAGCCATAATATGTTAATAATTAGTTGAGAAGAATCACTAGGCAAAGAAGAAAACACCACCAATAACAAACTCTGGAGAAGGGGCAAATATGGTTTCCAAAATTGTCATATTATTTTAAACATTGGCTATTCAACAGATTATGAAACATGCAAATAAATATCAATGTGTGGGCATACCGAAGAATAAAAGTGGTAAATTGAACTTCCCCAGAAAAAGCACAGACATTGCACTTGCTAGCCTGTCTTTAAATTACTTGTTATAAATGCATTTAAGGTACTAAAGGAAAACATGTCTCAACAACTAAAGAAAAATATGAGAATGATGTCTCACCAAATAGAGACTATGTGCAGAAGTAAATAAACTCACTGTGAATATTTCAGCTTGTAGCTTTCTTTTTCTCCCATCACATTTAAGGACAACTCTGTAAAGCAAGTTTGTGCAGATGGACTTGTATAAAGATATCCAGGTACCCCTTGGTATGCATACACTATTAATTCCAGAACCTTTTGCAAATACCAAAATTCATGGATGTTCAAGTCCCTAATAGAAGATGATGTAGTATTTGTACATCATCTATGCATGTCCCTGGATACATAAAATCATCTCTAGATTAATTATGGTATGTAATGCAATGTAAATACTACCTAAATAGTTGGTATACTATATTTTTAAGGGAATGATGACAAGGAAAAATGTCTGTACATGGTTAGTAGAGATGCAATTTTTTTGAATATCTTCAATCTGTAGTTGGTTGAATTCACAGATGCAAAACTCATGGGTATGGAAGACTGATTTTAACTAGTATGAGAACTGATTTTAAAAGCAATTGTATAAAATGTTATATAAAAAAGCATGTTTTAGGGCTTATAAAATAAAGATGATAAATGATGAGGCTAACATAACAAAATATATATGGCCGGGCACAGTGGCTCATGCTGGTAATCCTAGCACTTGTGAGGCTGAGGTAGGTGGAATGCCTGAGCTCACAGGTTCAAGACCAGCCTGAGCCAAAGCAAGACCTTGTTTCTAAAAATAGCTGGGCATTGTGGTGGGTGTCTGTAGTCTCAGCTACTCAGGAAGCTGAGGGAAGAGAATCACTTGAGTCCAAGAGTCTGAGGTTGCTGTGAGCTATGTCGCCATGGAACTCTACCCAGGGTGACAAAGTGACACTCTTTTTCAAATATATATATATACACATATATATTTAATACAGAAAAGAAAAGAGCAGATACACAGACCTAAAGAAAACAAAAAGAGAAGTGGCTGATGTATATCAAATTATATCAATAATAACATCAAATATGAATGGACTAAACAATTCCATTAGGAGTCAGAAATGGGCTGAACATTGTCCACCTCTGTGTTGTCAACCAAACACAGGCACAAATAAGTTGAAAGTCAGAGGATGTGAAAATATATAGCATGAATATAGTGACCCTAAAGATCACTAGGTATGGCTGGGTAGACTACTATCAACTACAAAATAGACTTTATGACAAAAAACTATTACTAGAATTATACAAATAATTTGTAGTAATGAAAGGATTAATTAATTAATCAGGAGATACAATAGCTAAAAATATGTGGATGTATAACAACAGAGCCCCAAAATTTACAAAGAAAAAACTGACGGAAATGAATAATAATCCAATAATCAATAGAACGGTATAGCCAGGCGGTGGCTCATGCCTGTAATTCCAGAACTCTGGGAGGCTGAGGCTGGTGGATTGCCTGAGTTCACAGATAGGAGACCAGCCTGAGCAACAGTGAGACATCATCTCTAAAAATAGCCGAGTATTGTGGCAGCTGCCTATAGTCCCAGCTGCTTGAGAAGCTGAGGCAAGAGGATGGCTTGAGCCTGAGTATGATGTCGCTGTGAGCTATGATGCCAAGGCACTCTATTGAGGGCAACAAAGTAAGACTCTGCCTCAAAAAAAAAAAACCTGGTTCTTTGAAGTGATCATGAAAATTGACAAACCTTTAAGTAGAATAAGGAAGAAAAATAATATAAGACTCAAACTAATAAAATCATTAATGAGACATGGGATATTACTATCAACCTTACAGAAATTAGAAGAATTTTCATATACAGTATTTCTGCCTTCCAATGTTTTTTGTCTTTTGCCGTCAAAATTGTTTGTCTCTAAATTTTTTCTTAACTTGTATTCAGTCTATATTATTTTCTTCATTCTGTTCATATGAATTTAGACCTTATTATTAAAAGTAGCATGTTCTAACATATGGTAGCTGTTTATCTTCTGTTTATTATGTACCTTCTTTACTAGACTGTGAGTTCATTCTAGATAGGCTTTGACCCTGAACCTCTTTTGTATCTAACTCCTATGATGCCAAGAACACTGTTCCTCCAGAAAGTTGATTTTAATAAGTATTTATTTTCTTCTTGTGAAACAAATAAAAATTTTAAACAGATACATGTGGCATATCATACATGACTAAAAATTATCTTTGAAATTTCCAGATAGAGATTTGTCAATGTTCCGTGTAAAAAGCAAGCAGGCAAGCCAACAAACAAACAAAAAACCCAGGAGTTTTATTTGACTACAAGCTCAAGTAACTACAAAATACATCAAAGCTCAAGTTTGACTGAGATAAATTTACAAAAACATAATGTCTTTAATAAGAGTGGTATCTAGACCAGTCAATAATCCTTCATCCTGGGTGATATTTAATAGTATAGATTCCAAGAAAAAATTTTTTTTCGAGACAGAGTCTTACTTTGTTACCCTTGCTAGAGTGCTGTGGTGTCACAGCTCACAGCAACCTCAAACTCTTCGGCTAAAGCAATTCTCTTGCCTCAGGTGCCTGCCACAATGACTGGCTATTTTTAGAGATGGGGCCTCACTCTTGTTTAGGCTGGTCTTTAACTTGTGAACTCAGGCAATCCACCTGCCTCAGCCTCTCAGAGTGTTACGATTATAGGAGTGAGCCACCACACTCAGCCTGATTCCAAATTTTAAGAACACTAGAAAACTGGAAAACATCTCAAAAATAATAATTAAAAGGATGGAGAAGATAAAAATCATGCTCTTTGAAGAATAGTTGAAGGCATAAGGCATCAACTAGGGAAAAGGTGGATGTTGAAATGTAGAAGTGAATTAGACACTCTGGCTCCATAATGGCTCTGATTTCTCACCCATAAAACTGGTAGAATAATGTACATTTTCCGTAAGATTGTTGTAAGGGTTAAGTAAGTCACTGTATGTTAAGCCCTTAGAATAGTCTCTGGACAACAGTGAGACCCCGTCTCTACAAAAATCAGAAAAATTAGCAGGCGTGGTAGTATACACCTATATTTCCAGCTACTCAGGAGGCTGATTAAGGAGAATTGCTTGAGCCCAGGAATTGAAGGCCCCGGCGAAATATGATCCCACTACTGATTATACTCCAGGCTGAGTGACAGAGAAAGGCCTTTTCTTTAAAAAATAAAAAAAAGTAATAGTTTCTGGAACATAAACATTATAAAAATGTTAGCCATGATTATCATTACTTCTCTAAAGTATTGAACAAGGCAAATATTAGACAAACATTTTTATGCACTGTAAAATAAAGAGTTTCATGATAATTTGAGTTTTCTAATCTCTTAAAATAGTGAAATAGTTCAACATCCAACTTAGCTGCTTCTCAGTGAGGAAGCAGCAGAGTATTTCAGTCCTAGAAAGAGGTTGACTACATGAACTCCTAACTGTGATGAACATGGCTGGAACCACAGTGACAAGGTGCCTGGGACTCTGCACATTGGTGCAGACCGTCAGGAGCACTGCTAGCCCTCCCCACATGGCAGTGGGCTGGAATCACTCAAGCGTTCACAGCCAGTAATGTCTCCATGCTGGCGAGGATGTGCACACGCTGGGATTTATGACCATATGCACAGGACGCTAAAACTATGAATCTGTAGAAATATACTACAGCATGAGAACTGGTCTGGGAAAAGAACACAGAAAAAAAACAAGTGTTGATTAAGTGCCCCTTTCACAATTTTGTCTAAAATGCCTCATTCGTAGGGGATAAGCAAAAGCAATGACTAGTTAGGAAATATGCGATTGAAAACGTAACTTCCTTAATCTGCCTGGTGTGTTCTAGTTATCCATAGGAGAAAGAAAGCTAGCATAATCTAAGGTTGTTTTATTTCCACCTGGAAATCCAAAGAATTGTGTAGGACTGGTTATGTGCTTTTGTATTTCATTTTGTGTGGTATTGACTTAGTAAGAAGAACACTGCACAGAATATGTTCACTTTCCATATTAAAGTATTTACTCTAGGCTAAAAGCAGTAACGTAAGACACACCCGCCTTCTACATGGAACTTAGGAAGTGAGCCCAAACAATTCTTCATAAAGGATTTTCTCTATGTCTCAGGCTCAGTAGTTATATAATAATCTTTAATGCCACTTGTTACCATAATGTCTACTGTTCAAAATTAATCAGTCATTTGCACATGGAAAGATGTCAAACCAGTTTTTTTTTCTATCCTACACTTGGCAAACACTGTAAAATAATGTCTCTACATGTAATACCAGCAAATTTTCACCAAATTGAGCAACATCATTTACATATTGAATTGTGTAACAGAATTCTTGACAGCAGAATTAACTGACAATTTAAACAAAACCCACTCTGAATAGTTGATGCACAAAATAAATATATTAATAAAGGATATTAGGTAGTCTTCAGGTTGAGGAAGGCCAGAGAGTCTGGCAGGGAGGCTGGGTCATAGGAACAATGCTCAAACCTTTCAAAGGCCTGCCCCAAATGCAGGATGTGCATGGAATTACGGGGTAAAGAGAACAGTCAGCAGAAAGAAATTAAGGACTCTTGAAAAGGATGAAAGGATATAACAGAGGAAATTAAGGCATTCATGTTGAGGAAAATAAAAGCTATTTCGATTTTTTTCTCCTTCTGCATTTTCATTCATAAATCCAACTGGTAGGCTTGGTGCCTTTGGGAATAACTAAATTGAAAGTAAAAAATGAACATAAAGCAGTGACAGTAAAATGTAAACAGAAATTGCAGCTCCAAGAATGCACATAACAGTATCGGATGACTTCAAGTTCTAATTCAATCCAGATTTAATTAGATATGGCTGTGAATACATATCCATTTTGGGGGGGTTGTAATCAAGGGTTTTATAGGAGTTAAATGGTCCAAGCTATATAGAGATGGTAGAATCGTTACTGTCACTGTAACTCAGAGACTGATACAACCTAATGAGAACAACATTCACAGAGCAGGGGGCTTGAGGCCTTCTGGACAAAGCTAATTAAATGCTTTAATAATAGGAATAAGACACAGAAGAAAACAAAAAGTTAATCCTCCTCTCCTCCACATGATACTAAAAACAAGGGAAATCATATTATTTCCTTCCATTATCAGTTTCAAATTTCCTGCCAAAGCTATGTAAGGCTAAATATTATAAATCCATTTGGTGATAAAGCTGAAGTCTTAGGTTTCTGCATTCTTTTATCAGAAAACTTGAGTCATTAGGCCAGTGTGGTGGCTCATGCCTGTAATCCCAGCACTCTAGGAGGCCAAGGTGGGCGGATTGCCTGAGCTCAGGAGTACAAAACCAGCCTGAGCAAAAGAAAGACCCTGTGTCTAAAAAAAATACTGTTGTGGCGGTTGCTTATAGTCTCGGCTATTCAGGACGCTGAGGCAGGAGGATTGCTTAAGCCCAAGAATCTGAGGTTGTTGTGAGCTATGATGCGGCAGCACTCAACCCCAGGGAGACTCTGTTGCAAAAAAAAAAAAAAAAGTCATATTTACCATGTGATGTTTGCTGAAAATAGACATATATTCTTTTTATAAAGAGAAAATTGAAAGTTTTTTTGTAAAAATAGCATTGGCAAACACAAATAATATGGAATCTTTTTGTTAAAATGTTTTATAATTAGGGCAGCAGCACCTGTGGCTCTAGGAGAAGGGCGCCGACCCCATATACCAGATGTAGCAGGTTCAAACTTGGCCCTAGCTAAAACCTGTAATAACAACAACAACAACAAATTATAATTAATGTGCAGCGGAAGAAAGTACTTCTTAGAAGAGGAAAACAGTTTATCTTTCAGACTAAGTGCCAAGAATTCTATAAAAAGGAAAGTTCTACAGTTCACTAACCTGATTCTGTTGCTACACAATGCCTGCTAAAGTCAAATTTTATTGCATGAGAAAAATTTGGGGTCCTATAGTTGAAAATTACAATTTAGAAAACTGCAATTAGAGCCTCTCTCCTAGGTATTGTTCCCATGGAAGTAATTGTATAATATTATAAAATACAGCAGGGAAGCATCATACTTACTTGTAAAACACTAAAATCATACAGGCCTCTTAAAGGATAAGAATAAAATATGGATGGCCCTCAAATTTCTGATATCATTCAATAATATATTCAAATTTTTAACCAATGAACAAGGCGTGATCAAATGAATAAACATGCATATTTGAGAGAAGAGGCAAATTTGTGGGACTTTCAAGTTATTTTATTTTTAGAAAATATTGAACAATCAACTGACAAAATGAGGTACTTAATAATCAGCAACTATTATTAATTGTAATATAAAATATACAAGCCATTAATAACCAATTTAAAAAGTCAGTGACACTATAAAAATACCAGAAGAAAGTGCAGGGAAAACACTTGAAGAAATCAACCTGGGAGAATATTTTATGAGGAGGACCCCCCCCCCCCCCAGGCAATTGAAGCAACACCAAAAATACATTAATGGAATCTGGTCAAACTAAAAAGTTTTTGCACAGCCAAGAACACAGTATGTAAAGCAAGCAAGCAGCCCTCAGAATGGGAGAAGATATTTGCAAGTTATGTCACTGACAAAGGTTTAATAACCAGAATCCACAGAGAACTCAAATGTATTAGCAAAAAAAGAATAAGTGATCCCATCTCAGACTGGGCAAGGGACTTGAAGAGAAACTTCTCTGAAGAAGACAGGTGCACGGCCTACAGACACATGAAAAAATGCTCATCATCCTTAATCATCAGAGAAATGCAAATCAAAACCACTTTGAGATATCATCTAACTCCAGTAAGATTAGTCCACATCACAAAATCCCAAGACCAGCATTGTTGGCGTGGATGTGGAGAAAAGGGAACACTTCTGCACTGATGGTAGGAATGCAAACTAATACATTCTTTTTGGAAAGATGTTTAGAGATCACTTAGGGATCTAAAAATAGACCTGCCATTCGATCCTGCAATTCCTCTACTAGCTATACATCCAGAAGACCAAAAATCACTTTATAACAAAGATATTTGCACCAGAATGTTTATTGCAGCCCAATTCATAATTTCTAAGTCATGGAAGAAACTCAAGTGCCCATCGACCCGTGAATGGATCTATAAGTTGTGGTATATGTACACCATGGAATATTATACAGCCTTGAAAAAAGATGGAGACTTTACCTCTTTTATGTTTACATGGATGGAGCTGGAACATATTCTTCTTAGCATATATATCAAGAATGGAAGAAAAAGTATCCAATATACTCAGCCCTACTATGAAACCAATTTATAAGCACCCACACTTCCATATGAAAGCTATAACCCAACTACAGCCCAAAATGAAGGGGAAAGAGGAGCGGAGAGGATGGATGGAGGGAGGGTGATTGGTGGGACCACACCTATGGTGCATTTTACAAGGGTACATGTTAAGTCTTCTAAGAGTAGAATATAAATGTCTTAGCACAAAAAGAAAATGTGGTGAAGGCTATGTTAACCAGTTTGATGAAAGTATTTCAAATTGTATATAAAACCAGCACATTGTACCCCATAAGGGCATTAATGTACAGAGCTATGATTCAATAAAAAAAAGTCAGGGACAAAAAATTAACCAAAAATTTACCATAATATTGTAAAATGCCCAACAATAAATATCTAAATAAATGTGCAATAGCTCAACTTACAATGATAATAATTTTTATGAGGACTATCAAAAAAAATGATGGAAGTGCCAGGTGCTATGGCTCACGCCTGTAATCCTAACACTCTGGAAGGCCAAGGAGGGTGTATTGTCCAAGCTCACAGATTCAAGACCAGCCTGAGCAAGAGGGAGACCCCATCGTCAAAAGTAGCTGGGCACTGTGGCAGTAATTTCACATCAAAATCCCTAAGTAGTCCCACGTAGTTGGGAGGCTGAGGCAAGAAAATCACTAAAGTCCAAGAGTTTGAGGTTGTTGTGATGCCACAGCACTCTACCCAGGTCAACAAAGTGAGACTCCATCTCAAAAAAAAAAAAAAAAAGATCTGGAAAAATGGAGAGACGTTTTAGTGTATTACAAACTTGATATATTGATTTCAAAGTGTATGTGGAAGAATATATGAAAATACATGCAATCTTAACATTAAATAAAAGCAGTGAAGGAAGACTATGCTGGACATTATCCAAACATACTTTATAACATTCCACTATAAATTTTGAAAGCAGAGAAGTATTGTACATAGTGCTTGAGCAATAAGGTAGGTGAAACAAAAACACCACCACATACGACAAACTAGAGATTTTGATATATATGGTGATTGCAAAGATGATAAAATTGACATCAGAAAGCAGCAGAGAATAATTAATGACTTTAAACAAAGTTAAAACTTTGACTGAAACAAAATTTTGAGTTTCAGACTGAGTTTCCTCTGCAGGTCTCAACAAATGCCACGTGATCAAACTGAAACTTTAAGAAAGCAAGTATGTCCCAGAACAGACCAGTTTTCCTTGAAAACAGGAGGTTCTGGTGATAGTGACCTTCAGCGTGTCACCTCCAGCACCATGGCGCCCTCCAGGAAGTTCTTTGTCGGGGGGAACTGGAAGATGAGCTGGAGGAAGAAGTGTCTAGGTGAACTCGGTAGCGCTCTGAACACAGCCAAGGTGCCATCTGACCCAGGTGGTTTGTGCACCCCCCCGCGGCCTACATCGACTTCACCAGGCAGAAGCTGGATCCCAAGATTGCTGTGTCTGCACAGAACTGCTACAAAGTGACAAATGGGGCTTTTACTGGGGAGATCCGCCCCAGCATGATCAAAGACTGTGGAGCCACATGGGTAATCCTGGGGCACTCAGAGAGAAGACACGTCTTTGGGGAGTCAGATGAGCTGATTGGGCAGAAAGTGGCCCATGCTCTGGCACAGGGACTTGGAGTAATCACCTGCATTGGGGAAAAGCTAGATGAGAGGGAAGCTGGCATCACTGAGAAGGTTGTTTTCGAGCAAACCAAGGTCATTGCAGATAATGTGAAGGTCTGGAACAAGGTCGTCCTGGCCTATAAGCCTGTGTGGGCCAGTGGTACCGGCAAGACTGCAAACCCCCCAGCAGGCCCAGGAAGTACATGAGAAACTCCGGGGATGGCTTAAGTCCAATGTTTCTGATGCAGTGGCTCAGAGCACCCGAATCATTTATGGAGGTTCTGTAACTGGGGCAAACTGCAAGGAGCTGGCAAGCCAGCCTGATGTGGATGGCTTCCTTGTGGGTGGCGCTTCCCTCAAGCCAGAATTCGTGGACATCATCAATGCCAAACAATAGGCCCATCCATCTCCCCTACCTTTCCTGCTAAGCCAGGGACTAGGTAGCCAAAAAGCCCAGTCACAGCTTCTCCCCTATGTACGCTTCTCCTGGTGTCATCTGCCCTGTCTCATGGCCTACTCCAAACGGTACCTTCTAACTTACCATTTATACCTTCCCCCGTAATGGTTGGGACCAGGCCAATCTCTTCTCCACTGACTATAATGGTTGGAACTAAACATGTCACCAAGGTAGCTTTCTTGGCTGAGAGGTGGAAAGGGTAGAGCTTGCTCCTGGGTCCTCCCAGGCCCCCAAGAAGACAGGAGAAAGAAACCATCCTCCTCCCCTCAGAGGCCAGGGTACTGCCCTCTCCCATGGTGCCAGATGCCTGAGTGTGTCATGTATGTGATCCATCCCACATGCGAGGGAATAAAAACACTTGGCATTAAAAAAAAAAAAAAAGAAAGAAAGAAAGAAAAGAAAGCAGGAGATTCTAGTTGACCTGAGTCAGCATTTATAAAAAAGTCTTCCCTGCTTTAGCCTTTACAAAAAAGGCACCTGCAGCATTCCCATGTTAAGCAACCAGTTATTTCTCTACTGTTCCGTTTTCTGGTTTCTACTTTACAACATACTGTTCTGATATTGCCTGCGGGGAGCTTTCCTTCTACTTTGTGGAATGGACACAGCCCCTAATTATAAGCTATGAATAAAATCCTTTTGTATTAATAACAAAATTTGTTGTAATTTTGTCTTTTTTTTTTCTTTATAGAAAATACCACCCTCGATAGAGTGCCATGATGTCACAGGACTCACAGCAACCTCCAGCTCTTGGGCTTTGGCGATTCTCCTGCCTCAGCCTCCCGAGCAGCTGGGACTACAGGCGCCCGGCTATTTTTCGGTTGCAGTTCAGCTGGGGCTGGGTTTGAACCCGCCACCCTCGGTATATGGGGCCAGTGCCCTACTCACTGAGCCACAGGCGCCACCCTGTAATTTTGTCTTTTGACAGTTCTGAGGACCATGAAGGGAAGTGAAGGAGACTTTTAGTGACCTAGAGGCCTCTTGGGGGAACATGGGACATGTGCTGGTTGATCCCATTTTGAGGTTCTCTGTCTTCTTCACGGAGCCCTGAGACTCATAAGAAAGTTCCTCTGAGATCTGAAGCTCTGAAGCGCTGCTCTTTTTCACATCAAAATCCCTATCCCTTTGGATTTTAGGGTACCACAGGTTAATTTGTGCAGGGAGAGGCCACTTGACCAGCTGACAAGTGACTAACAAGAGCTACAGTTTTAAAGGTAACTGACAGCAGTTGTAACAAACAGGTGTTTGTAGTCTATCTTCTTCATTTGTTTTTCTTGCACAGTTTAGTAAGAGAGCAGTCTGATTGTGTCAAACAGAAACTTGAAAATTCTTAGCTAAGTTTGTCAAAGTGATCTCATAGCCAAAGCCACAACTTGACTGGTGGGCCTAGGTTTGCATTAGTAGCTGGACATGTGCCACCATAAAAATGAGACCCTTGTGAAAGGATAAACCAGTCATAGATTGGGCTAGAGGATGTTGGATCGTTGGATGCCCACCTGCTACAAGAAATATCTGTGAGAGGAGACACACCAAAAAAGCCTCACTCCACCCAGTGCCACAGCAGGGCCTTGCTAGGTTTGTATCTCGGCTCTGGGAGACTGGAAGGCTGTGCAGTGTACACATGGGTGAGAGAAAGAATTCTCAGGCAGAGTTTAGGATAGAAGCACAAAGTTTCCTTTGCTCCTCCACAGAGATAGAGAGCACAGAGCACTCTATCAGGAGGGGGGTGGGGGGAGAGAGAGAGAGAGAGAAAAGACGCTGGCCCTGAGGCCAGATGACTTTAACCTCTTATTAGGGTGGCTGAGGAGGGGTATGGGGTTAACTCCAATTCACACAAGAAGACAGCTGAAATAGTTTTAAGTTTTTTCTTTTATCTCTTTTACTTATCAAATTGATAACCAAAGTTGATTTTCTCTCGTTCTTCTTGGCCATGCATTGATAACAGGAGCCATCTGGCACACGTCTCTCCTTAAGAAGAGGGGGCATCTCATGCCCTTGTCTGTTCAGGTGCTGGTCAAGGCTGTTTAAATAAACCCAGAAAACTTTTTTGTCTATAGGTAGTGAATCTAAAATGACAGTTGATTTGAGTGTCTCCTTCCCCCATTCTGCTGAAGATCCCTTTCTTTTTGGAATGAGAATTGACCAGCTCAGGGGAATGTTAAAGAGGCTTTACATTTTTCCTAGCTTCTTTTAATTGCTAGGTAAACATCTAGAGGCAGAGTTCACACTGCTCTGAAAGCTGCCAGTTAGCAATTTATTTTCTTTGTGCTCTTTTTCGTAGACTGTCCTTTTAGAGACCCAAGACCCAACACAAAAACGGGATCTAATTTCTAAAGATCTGAGTGGTCCATTTTTTGATATGCCTGCCTTTCTTATACACATGAATTATAGTTCCAGACACTGCAAATATTTACAAAAGTAGCAAAATCTTACTAAAGACAATTTAGAATTACAGTGTCCATTTGTGAAATGTTCCAGATGAACAAGATCATTCTTCCCTCACTTGAGTCTGAAGCCTCCTGAATCCAGAAAGGAGAACAGGATTCTTATTTTTTTAATTGCCATTCAGAAGTCTCGAAGAGACACAGGATTATAAATAGCTTTCTTAAACTATTCATGTTGAAAAGCAAATGAAAACTTAATATGCACATTACCTCCCTTATTAAGTATGGGACGGATGTGACTCCAACTGCTTACCCCTGCCCTACTCGGCCTGACTACTGTTTACTAGTTCAATCTGGATTGCCTTTCTTCTCTGAAAAAACATTTGAACAGTTTCCTTATGAGATAAAATCCACCTGAAAATTCAGTACGTAATCCCTGAGTGACTGATATTCCCTGGACAAAAAGAAAGTTTAGGGTTATAGTTAAAGAATCACTTACACCTAGTGCTAACCTAAAGGAAGAAACTGTGTGGCTCCCGCCTGTAATCCCAGCACTCTGGGAGGCTCAGGAGGGTGGATTGCCTGAGCTCAGGAGTTCAGAATCAGCCTGAGGCAGAGTGAGAATCTCATCTCTGACAATAGCCTGGCAGGTGCCTGTACTCCCAGCTACTTGAGAGGCTGAGGCAAGAGAATCGCTTAAGCACAAAAGTTTGAGGTTGCTGTGAGCTGTGATGCCACCATACTCTACCCAGGGTAACAAAGTGAGACTCTGTCTACAAAAAAAAAAAAAGAAAGAAAAAGAGAGAGAGAAAGGAGGGAAGGATGGAAGGAAGGAAGGGAGGGAGGGAGGGAGGGAGGAAGGAAGATAGAAAGGAAGGAAGGGAGGAAGATAGAAAGGAAGAAAGGAGAGACAAAATTAATACAGAGACTTTATTTGGGTTAAGATGGAGGACTGCAGCCTGGGTAGTGCTCCAGAGAACAAAGGAGAGGCTCAAATTTTTTAGAAAAAGGGAAAAATCAGATGAGGCAATTAAAAATGTTGTTTTTCAGGAATTCTCGTTGCCTTATTGAAATAACATTGATCAGTAATTGGCTACATGCAATGCATTGATAAAGTACAGGATATGAGATATGGAGTGCAGCAGACGGCATTGTCAGATTAATTTATAGCTGCTTGCTTCTACCCTAAGTCTAGAGTCCACACAACAGGCGTCTAGGAGGTAATTACTTAGCTCAATGAGGGAGTGAGATATGATACTATAGCATTTTAATGCCCTCTCTGACCCTGGTAATTTAAAGGGGACTCACATTTTTTGAATTAAAAAAAAAAATCTTTTCTTTTTTATTAGGAAAGACTTTCAGAAGTTTTCTGAAGAATTCAGGGTGTTAATTCAAACCTGTGATTCTGGGATACCGACCAAGTAATACGCATGTTGGTCTACCTGGGGAAGCCTCCAAAATGAGTAAGAGAAGCAGAATGGTCTTCTTCTGAGAATGGTATCAATGACCTGAGGAGTCCTACGTGGTGCACTTTGGGCCAGGTAAATCCCCCTCAAAATTGCAAATGACTTTTTGAAAGCCATTTATAAAACATCTCCCACCAACGCTGACCTGCAGGCAAAAAAAAAAAAAAAAAAAAGGCTATTAACTGATTTTAAAATTTTCTTGGAAGCCACTTTCCTAAGGCATTCTGGCTTCCACAAAAATTGAGGTACAAGAGAGATGGACCTAGCCACCCTCTTTATAAATGGAATCTCTCTGGAGATAGCAGGCTCATCAAAAAACAAAAGATAGGCGGAGAGGCTGCAGGATTGGCTGAAGTACTAATTAAAACAGAACATTTCTAAAGGACCTTAGAACAAGACAAGACATAAAAAGCTTCCAAATTAATGGCCTCAACTATGTAATAGTTGCCATTGTGCAAAACCTCAGGACATTAAAAGAAAAACTGCTATTGGGCGGCACCTGTGGCTCAGTCGGTAGGGCGCTGGCCCCATATACCGAGGGTGGCGGGTTCAAACCCGGCCCTGGCCGAACTGCAACAAAAAAATAGCCGGGCGTTGTGGCGGGCGCCTGTAGTCCCAGCTGCTCGGGAGGCTGAGGCAAGAGAATTGCTTAAGCCCAGGAGTTGGAGGTTGCTGTGAGCTGTGTGATGCCACGGCACTCTACCCAGGGCCATAAAGTGAAACTCTGTCTCCACAAAAAAAAAAAAAAAAGAAAAACTGCTATTAAAAATTTCCATGGGATACCCTAAAAATAGACTGCCCATCTTCTGGTGATGAGCTTCCTGTTAATCTCCAGGACTGATGGGGCTCTCAAGAAAACTCAGGTAAGCATTTAAGTAATCAGAGGGAAATATACAGGCGTCCTCAAACTGCGGCCTGCGGGCCACATGAAGCGGTGTGATTGTATTTGTTCCCGTTTTTTTTTACTTCATAATAAGATATGTGCAGTGTGCATAGGAATTTGTTCATAGTTGTTTTTTTATTTTTTAAACTATAGTCCGGCCCTCCAATGGTCTGAGGGACAGTGAATTGGCCCCCTGTTTAAAAAGTTTGAGGATGTCTGATTTAGAACATGCCTAAAATTTACTCCACAGCCTCTATAAAATAGATCTTTAATAATGGGCAACGTAACATAAAGTATTTTTTCTCAGAGCCTGTGAGATGTAAATTTTCCAAACTATTTTAACTGAAAGTCATCCCTTTGAAGGTTTAAGTTATAGGGATGCCTGACTAACAATTACTTAGGGTAATGAAGGAGGTAATCAAAATGTTGATCGTCCGAAAGCAGAAAAGAAACTCCTGTTTGTATGTGTATGTGTTTCCTGCATGTGTAATGTATATGCAATATGTTCCTCAGGTAGTGTCAAAATATATCTAAAGAGCTCTATTGGCTTGAAAAAAAAAATGATTCCTTATATAAAATATAATCTCAGAAAAATAGAAACAAGTCCAAATGCCTTTTATTTTATATGATCTGGGATAATCTTTAGTAAATGAAGCTAGTTGTAAAATTGTTGGTAAAATAAAAACAGAAATGTCTTCAGAATTGTCAGTATTCATTATAATGTAAGCATACATATGTATTTTTTTAATCTAGAGTTATTTGTCAAACAAACTTCTCTCTTAGATGTTTAAAGTTATAAACTATAAATCCAACCACAGAGCAGCGTGTACAATGAAAATGAATTGATGAAAGGTTGGATGCATGTCACTTGTACAGGAAAAAAACAGAAGGAAAAACCACATTTGACTTTTAACTTTTTAGTTCTTTGCTTCTGTGATGTTTTGATATGTGCCTGACATATCAATAGCAAAAAACTTATGATAATGGCTAGCCTTATTTTTCATGAGCAGTTCAGACAGTAATTATTAAAGAATGAGTAAATTGGGTGAATGAAAACGGATAAATGAATTTTTCATAGTTTCAAAATATTTTTCAGTACTCAAATTATTAAAGTTATGTTATATTAAGTAATACTTATGAAATGTCTAAGTTATTTCTAAATAAGCTAAACTTCAAAGACATTAAATGCTGAACATACGATTAATATATGTATATTTCAGCATTTGGATCTTATATTGTATAGAGAAGTTAATACATTTGTGTCAGTTACTAAACATAAAAATTATTCTATGATTAAGCACTTTGCTATTAATGTATTTTTATTTATTTATTTTTAAAATTATTTTTTTCTGTGAAATCTTATTTATTTATTTATTTCGAGACAGAGCCTCAAGCTGTCCCCCTGGGTACAGTGCTGTGGCATCACAGCTTACAGCAACCTCTAACTCCTGGACTCAAGTGAGTCTCCTGCCTCCACCTCCTAAGTAGCTGGGACCAAAGGCACCTGCCACAACACCCGGCTATTTTTTGGTTGCAGCCATCATAGTTGTTTGGCGGGCCCTGGCTGGATTCGAATCTGCCAGCTCAGGTGTATGTGGCTGGTGCCTTAGCTGCTTGAGCCACAGGCGCGGAGCCCAAAATCTTATTTATATGTGGATTTTTTTTTTTTTTTTTTTGGAGACAGAGTCTCACTTTGTCGCCCTTGGTAAGTGCTGTGGCGTCTTAGCTCACAGCAACCTGAAACTCTTAGATTCAAGCAATCCTCTTGCCTCAGCCTCCCAAGTAGCTGGGACCACAGGTGCCTGCCACAACACCTGGCTATTTTTTTTTGCAGTTTTTGGCCGGAGCTGGGTTTGAACCCTCCACCTCTGGCATATGGGGCCGGCACCCTACTCCTTTGAGCCACAGGCGCCACCCAGTGCCTGGCTATTTTTTAGAAATGGGGTCTCACTCTTTCTCAGGCTGGTCTCGAAACTGTGAGCTCCGTTAATCCACCTGCCTTGGCCTCAAACTCTAAATAAAGTCTTTTTCACCTTGAATTAACTTTGGAATTTTCAGGTTTGGGCCCTGAAAAGACTCCCTATTTAGGCTTTTTTTATATGTTAAGTTACATGAGAAGTATTATCAAATAATAAGTGATGACAAACTGTTTGTAATATTTATGGGTATGTCATTCATATGAGTGTTCCAAATGTTGTATGAAATGTTTAAAAATCTAATATGTTGTAAGTTATAATTTTGGTTATTATGTTAAAACGTTGTATGCCACAGGAAAAAACGCTCCAAATTATCTTGTGAGTTGCATCATTATCATAATGAATTCTCACTAGTTTTTTTTTTTTTTTTTGTAGAGACGGAGTCTCACTTTATGGCCCTCAGTAGAGTGCTGTGGCCTCACACAGCTCACAGCAACCTCCAGCTCCTGGGCTTAAGCGATTCTCTTGCCTCAGCCTCCCGAGCAGCTGGGACTACAGGCGCCCGCCACAACGCCCGGCTATTTTTTTGTTGCAGTTCGGCCGGGGCCGGGTTTGAACCCGCCACCCTCGGCATATGGGGCCGGCGCCTTACCGACTGAGCCACAGGCGCCGCCCTCTCACTAGTTTTTTAACCATGGCCATTATAAGTTTTTGTCATATACCAAAAATTGTTTTGATTCCTCTTTAAAGCATTTTCACTAAGCTGCAAGAAGATTCATGGATACAACTGTGACAAGTACTCTTAAATACAAGTTTCTGATAACTTTTGAGATCATACCATTGAACTGGGGAAGAATTTCTAGAATTCTAATGAAGAAAGAAACTCTATGAAACTGGTCATGAAACTGCTATTTCAAAATCAAGGAGAATAAAATGAGTTCCATGGGACTTAGTGAACTTATGAGGTTAATTTTTATGATTTTTCATTTGAAAAATCACTTATCCTTTAATGTTTTATTTTCCAGACTTAAGGAGACTTGTTTTTTCTTTTAAGCTATGTATCGCTCATAGCAATTTGGTGATGTATTCATTTGGGAATAAAAATTGAAATATTTGCTTTTCTCCTTACCTGATCCCTCCAAAATTCAGAAATTATTGGTCAATATTTTTATAGCAATATAGTTCTTTGGGTAAGTTCAAATGGAATCTTCTTTTTCTTTCAAATGAAATACAATTGGAAATATTACTTTGGACTCCTAAGCCTTGAGTCCAAAGTCTAATGTGGGCTGGATGTGGTGGCTCATGCCTGTAATTGTAGCACTCTAGGAGGCCAAGGTGGATGGATAGCTTGAGCTCAGGAGTGCGAGACAGCCTGAGCAAGAGCAAGACCCTGTCTCTAAAAATAACTGGGCATTGTGGTGGGTACCTGTCATCCCAGCTACTCAGGAGTCTGAGACAAGAGAATCACTTGAGCCCATGAGTTGGCGGTTGCTGTGAGCTGTGAAGCTACCCAGGGCACTCTAGCCCAGGCAACAGAGTGAGGCTCTGTCTCAAAAAAAAAAAAAAGTCTACTCCTTGATCCCTTATCAAAAGTTCCATCAAAGCAAACTTATAGAGAGTCTATGTGGTTGATTACTATTTTTTGCTGCACTTATGTAAATGATCAGCCCAAGTTTGATAGGTTCAACTTATTTTGCAAACCAATTGGTCTTACTTTGATTATCTTTTAGTGGAAATGGGGGTGACTCTAGAGAAACAAATTGTGTGTCAGAAGAAAATCTCCAGTATACCTGTAAATAGATAGTAGCCCTATTTATTATTTTCAAGTTTTTATTATCTACCTGTATACTGAAGCTAGACATTAGACTTCTTTTAAGTTCCTCCACTTTTTTCCCCCAAGAACAAGCATTTCTCTGTCTTGTAGCCCTAGGAACTGAAGATGTGCAACTCAATAAACAAACAAAAAAACAGAATGAGAAGTTGATGAATTCATGCTGCAGATGGCTTTTCCCAAGATGTCAGAACAAGAATCCCCATTATAATGACACTCTTATTCTTCTTAAATTTTTCCTTGTATGCTTACACTTTTTACTTGAAAGTATAATACTGTAATTAGAATTTCACATTCAGTGTCTTCTGTTGGTGGGATGGGATGTTAGATCTGTTATCTGAAGCCCAAATCTATTTTTCTTTTTTTGAGACAAAGTCTCACTTTGTCACCCTGGGTAGAGTGCTGTGGCATCACAGCTCACGGCAACCTCCAACTCTTGGGCTCCAGCGATTCTCTTGCCTCAACCTCCCAAGTAGCTGGGAATACAGGTGCCCGCCACAATACCCAGCTATTTTTACAGATGGGGTCTCGCTCTTGCCCAGATTGGTCTTGAACCTGTGAGCTCAGGGCAATCCACCCCCTAGGCCTCCCAGAGATTTAGGATTATAGATGTGAGCCAACATGCCTGGCCTGAAGCTCAAATCTTTACATGACCTAAGGGATCCTTTAGTCCACCCAGTGATTAACTTTAGCTACATCTCTGATGCAACTGTTGTCAAAGTGTATTAGTCATCCTTTTTATGGAGTTAAGACTTCTAGACCGTCTTGTTCTCAAATTTTGTTTCAATTGGACCCAGTCAAGCTGCTAACTACCAGCTGAACAGGGAGGAGTCTGTCAGTTGCTACCACTTCTTGTTGAATGTAGATAAGCAGAATGAAAAAACTAATTTGTTAAAATAGGCTGACTCTTCACCTGGCTTATTCTTTGTCTATTCAATTTTAGTTGGTTTGGTTCATGGGGACCCTGGCATAATCCAAATTCTTAGTGTTTTACTCCTAATAATGATAATATCAATTTCCTGGGTATAATATACTCTCTCAAAAGTTTAAAATGTCTGTATGTAGCCATTTGTCAAACAGAAAATGGCATCTCTTAGACTGGAACAACAAAAACTCAAAGAAACCAGTGACAAAGACATCCTAACTTAAAACCGTGTGGTGAGCCCAGAAAGCTCGACTGATGATAACCCAGTGGTGCTAGTGCCCTACTAAGTTTTGTCCATACTTTCACCCAGGCAAGAGCCTGACCAACAGGAGAGTGATATTTAAAAATTATGGGAGACCTCGGTTTTGGACTGAACTCCTGCTCTAGGCCCCAACAGACCATATCAAACTAAGAATCATTCATGTTCAACAGCACATAATCAAACTGAAGTTTTAAGGAAGCAGATGGATACCAAAACAGATTAGTCATTCCTGAGAACGGAGGCTACCAGTCTTCTTCAGGTGGCATGATAAGAAAGTTCCCTGTATTTTAACTATTATAAAAAAACAAAACAAAACTGAAGTAATCTTGCATTAACGTATCAATTAGTTTTCTATTGTTCTGTTTCCCTGTTTGTTGCTTTGTTTCTTTTTTTAATTGAGACAGTCTTACTTTGTCGCCCTGGGTAGAGTGCTGTGGTGTCATAGCTCACAGTAACCTCCAACACTTGGGCTCAAGCAAGCCTCTTGCCTCAGTTTTTCTATTTTTAGAAGAGATGGGATCTCGCTTTTGCTCAGGCTGGTCTCCAACTTGTAAGCTCAAGCACTCCACCCACCTCGGCCTCCCAGAGTGCCAGAATTACAGGCATGAGCCACCGCGCCCAGCCCTTTTCCCTGTTAACATTTTAAAAAATCCATTGTTCTGCTACTGGCCAGTGGTAGCTCTCTTCCATTTTCTAGAATGGAGATTGCTCTAATTGATGAATTATATCCAATTAGATCTAAACTAAAGATGAATAAAATAAATGGAATGAATAAAATCCAGTTAGATCAAAGGTGTTATAATTCTGTCTTTTGATACATTGCATTATAATTAGACAGTATTTGGGAAAAAAGAAAAAAAAATCAATGTCTTGTATATGTCACATTGAAAATAAATATCGAATGAAGTAAAAAAGAAAATGCAAGGAACAAAAGCACAAAAAGATTAGAAAAATCATGAGATAGGCTAAGTGCGGTGACTCACAGCTATAATCTAGCTCCCTGGGAGCCCCAGGAGGAAGATCGCTTTAGGTCAAGAGTTTCAGACCTCCCTGAGCAAGAGGGAGACCCTGTCTTTACTAAATATAGAAAAACTAGGCACAGTGGTGCACACCTGTAGTCCCAGGTACACCTGTAGCCCTATTCAGGTAGCTGATGCAGGAGGATCTCTTGAGCCCAGGAGTTTGAGGTCACTGTGAGCTAGACTGATACCATGGGCAACAGGTGAAACTCTGTCTCAAAAACAAACAAAGAAACAACAACAAAAAACAAAAGTGAAGAGATTACATTTATGCTCATTGTATTGATAGAGGTTTCCTAATGAAAGACTCAGGAAAATAATATCAAATATATATGCCAATTTTCTCCAATAACATAAGTAAGATAAATCTTATATGTAACCTTATCTGGATTATTTAATACTAAATATATTTTGTGATTCTCATCTGATTCTAAATATCAGAGAATAAATTCTTATATCACAATTTAATATAGCTGTACCTATTAGGAGTTATGTATGTATTGATTCAAGTTAATTCTTTTGTATGTGTGTTCTCCTTTTATTTCTCATGAAGAGTGATTTTAACTAATTTTAAATTTAGGATTCGAGTTAATTTTTAAGGGCTTCTTTTCACAGAAAGACACTATTTGGAAAATTTCTACACTGTTAGCGTGACTTGATTCCAATTAGCGCATTTCAGTAACTGCTTTCAACAAAGTATAAGTAAAAAAATAAAACAGAGGAAGAAATGGATTCATGTTTATTGTCTATAATTGTCAGATTTAATAAGTTCAATAAATTAACAAAGAAAAATCAGAAGGCACAGGGAGTATCTAAAAAAAATTATCAACAAAGAACAAATAGATTCCACATATAAGTTATCTAAATGTTCATGTTTCTAACAGGTGGAAATGAACATGCCTTTCACAATTATCAATATAATATTTTCAACTAGAAGAAAATTGTAGCTAGTATAATTCAGATTATGGCTATGGAATATGGTGAGTTAGTGTCTTGTGTTTATCTTTCCAAGGTTACAATTTCTCTTCTAGCTATATATATAGAAGCTTTGCTATGACCTGTTGACCAATCATCAGTTCAGTGAATGTAGCAGTAAATACATAAATGTGTGTGCGTGTATATATATATATATATTATTATTTTTTTTTGAGACAGAGTCTCACTTTATTGCCTTCAGTGGAGCACTGTGGTGTCACAGCAACCTCCAACTCCTGGGCTTAGGTGATTCTCCTGCCTCAGCCTCCTAAGTAGCTGGGACTACAGGCGCCCACCACAACACCTGGCTATTTTTTGTTGTTGCAGTTTGGCCAGGGCGGGGCTCAAACCCGCCATCCTGTGTATATGGGGCCGGCGCCCTGCCCCCTGAGCCACAGGCGCCACCCTATATAGCTGTATTTTTTCTCATGATAATAACTACTCATTTGGTATGAAAACTTTATTCCAAAACATGGTCTCAATGACCAAAAAGGGGGTGAAAGAGATAAGAACAGGTTAGAAAAATCAAAGTACATGTACTTAACACTGGTAGATCATAATTATGCCAACAACTAACAGACCTGGAGCCCGTACTGTGTGTTAGAAAACACACTAAGTAGTACATGTTAACTCTAATACCTTTATAATATTGTTATCTACACTTAAGAAAACAGATGAGAAAAATGAGATAGAGTAGCAGTGCTGATACACAGTTTCATTTTTGTAGATATTACAATTTGGTCATCACTCTGAGTCAACCCATGTTCATGGGTTACATTTCGTTATGTAAATAACTAGTGAAAGAATTTGAAGCTTTGCTATGACCTGTTGACCAATCATCAGTTCAGTGAATAGCAGTAAATATATAAATGTGTGTGCGTGTGTACTTATGTACATATGAGATCGTCAATTTAGGAAGATTGTTCTGTTTGAGAAAGAGGCTGGAGAAGCACCAAAGGTGCTGTGCTCTGTAACAGACATTAACACTTACATTAACTGATTTGTCCTCATCTGTTCCTTTCCTTTTCTGGGTGTCTTGCCCCTTATACTTAAGGAAAAGTAAAACAGCATAGCTGGAATGGTGATCTACATTTATTTCACACAGGGATTACTCTTCTAGTGTGGCATCATAAAATACAACCTCTTATGAGACTTTATCGCAGAACAAGCCTTTCAACGGACACATACAGAAACTCAATGTAATCGAGAATTTTAATTTGCTAGAGTCATAGTTATATTCCTTAATAAAACAAGGAGAAAGTTGAGCTGCTAAGTCTTATAAACAGCTGCATTTGATGTTATCAGAGTCCAGAAACAATATGATGCTTCAGAATACTGGCTATATTTCTACCAGCTATTATCATGTTCCTTAATGATGTGCAAAACATCCACTTTCTGTAAAATTCAGATTCAGTTCAACTTAAAACATAGTTAAATGAATATGTCCTCCTCTATACAGAAGCTCCTTGACTATGATGGAGATAAGTCCTGAGAAACCCACTGTAAGTTAATATCGTAAGTTGAAATGTATTTAATATCCTGATAAGCTCACTATAAAGTCCAAAAACTGTAAGTCAAATTATTGTAAGTGCAGATGGTCATTGATTTATGATGGGGTTATATCCTGATAAATCTATCGTAAAAACTGAAAAATGATAAGTGGAACCACCGTAGTGGGGACTCTCTGTGTATATACATGGTAGACACATACATACAAAGTGCCAATTGCACTTTGATAATCCTTATATATACACACACACACACATACACATACAAATTATGTATATTCTATATATACTACTTTATATAGCCCTTAATTCAAGGTCTGGCATGCAAGAAATGCCCAAATGCTTTACAAAAATATTGCATATTACAAAAATCTGCAAACCTCTCTTTTATGGCATTTTTAATCTCTTAATGTTTTTAAGGGCTCTTCCGATTGTTCACTGAGATGGATCCAAGATCTTACTATGTTTTGAGACTCTTAAGAATGAAACATTAGGGTGGCGCCTGTGGCTCACTGAGCAGAGCGCCGGCCCCATATACGGAGGGTGGCGGGTTCAAACCCAGTCCCTGCTGAACTGCAACCAAAAAATAGCTGGGCGTTGTGGCGGGCGCCTGTAGTCCCAGCTGCTCGGGAGGCTGAGGCAGGAGAATAGCGGAAGCCCAAGAGCTAGAGGTTGCTGTGAGTCCTGTGACGTCATGGCACTCTACCAAAGGCGGTAAAGTGAGACTGTCTCTACAAAAAAAAAAGAAAAAGAAAAAGAATGAAACATTAGTTGGGCATGGTGGCTCATGCCTGTAATCCTAGCACTCTGGGAGGCTGAGGCAATTGGATTGCTTGAGTTTAGGAATTTGAGACCAGCCTGAGTCAGAGTGAGATCCCATCTCTAAAATAGATGGGCATTGTGGTGGGCACCTGTAGTCCCAGCTACTCAGGAGGCTGAGACAAGAGAATTGCTTTGAGATTACTATGAGCTATGACAATAACACCAGGGCACTCTACCAATGGTGCCAAAGTGAGACTCTGTCTCAAAATAAATAATTAATTAAAACATTTCAAAAAACAAGAATAAAACAGTTTAAAAATATAAAGTGATGTATTATTTCTGTTCAAATGTGTTATCAACATTCCAGGTTTATCCTCAGGTAAATGAGGTTGAAACACTGAGGTACATCTGTAAATTCAGTGAGTTTGATATGTACTTGATACCTATCATTGAATAACATCCATTTGTAATTCACTTTTAAACTTAATATAGTTGAATTTTTTTTTTTTAGTTTGAGCATTATAGAAAGAACTTCTTCATGTGTAGATTTTAATTAAAGGAAGAAACTCCTTAGAAATACTACTTAGGCAATCTGAGCTTTATTGGGAAATAAATCTGAAATATGTAAAAACTAATCCAGTAGGTTGCTTTATTTCTTTTCTCTGTGTGTAATTTACATGCAAAATAAGGATTATCAAAATGCAGTTGGCAACAATGTCAAATTTTTAATATATCTTTACATTTCAATTAATCATTTGCAGCATTCATAGTATTTCTAAACATATGAGCATAAATAATATTTAGTATGTCATAAAATGGTAGGAAAATTAAAAACAAATATTCCAGGCAGCACCCATAGCTCAGTAGGTAGGGAGCCGGCCACATACATCCAGGCTGGCGAGTTTGAACCCAGTCTGGGCCAGCTAAACAACAATGACAACTGCAAAAAGAAAAAAAAAAATGGCTGGGCATTGTGGCGGGCACCAGTAGTCCCAGATGCTTGGGAGGCTGAGGCAAGAGAATTGCTTAAGCCCAAGAGTTGGAGGTTGCTGTGAGCTGTGATGCCTGCCATGGCACTCTACCAGGGGCGACATAGTGAGACTCTGTCTCAAAAAAAAACTAAAAAAGAAAAAAAATTCCAAAATGCAATCAGTGTAACCTGGTTTCTTGTACCCTCAATGAATCTACAACAACAACAACGACGAATATTCCAGCTCCATCCGTTTGATATCCAGTAAGCACACTCCATCTTGTCTTCTCACTTAATATTGCTAAAAAATCATAAATAGGACATAAAGCAGGACTCTTTTCAAGGACTCTAAAAGTAAATAGTAGAAGATCCCAAAGAGATTTTGTTTATGTGAATCACATCTTGTGATATTTATTTACTGTATTAAAAATGAAAGCTGAAAAATTATTAAAACAAAAAAATACAAGCTCACATTTCATTAGCAGTCCAGTGGTGATGTCATCACTTCATTCACAAGCCTCTGAATTTTTCCACTGTTCACTCATAAAATAAAGAGTGAAAGAGGTGAATAACATATTACTAATGCAGGAAATAGTTTTACCACATCTTAAGAACCACTGTCATATATGCAACAAATAATGGATAAATATCCAGGCACTTTTGTAGGCCAAAGTGGGCAGATCACCTGAGCTCAGGAGTTGGAGAATGGTCTGAGCTAGAGTGAGAGTGACACCATCTCTAAAAAAAAAAATATATAGCCAGTGTTGTGGCAGGTGCCTGTAGTCCCACCTGCTAGAGAGGCTGAGACAAGAGAATCACTTGAGCCCAAGAGTTAGAGGTTGCTGTGAGCCAGGGCACTCTACCAGGGGTGACAAAGTGGGACTCTGTCTCAAAAAAAAAAAAAAAAAAATATATATATATATCATTTTAAAGCACACATGAAATATTAATGTGCCACAAATAAATCTTTTGACAAATAATTAAAAAACTAATTTCGTACTGAAAATACTGGGGAAAAAGTACAGTGACACAAGCTGAGAGAAAAAAAGTTTTGGAAATTAAATAGGCATGTCTGAGTAATGCAAACACGTGGTTTTTATGTCATTCCTCTTGCCTCAGTTCTCAGCATCACATTCTTAGAGCTCCATTTGCATAGGGTCATGGCAGATTTTAAAAGAGCTCCCAGATTCGTAGGGTGCCACTAACCTTTTAAGCATAGGCCTCCACTGCTGTCAAGGAAGTACTCACAGTTTATTTTAAGTATTTATGTTTACTGGACTCTTTGCATCAAAGCCTCCTAATTTTTGGACCAAATTTAATAATAGCAAGGCCAAATCTTGTTACAGCCCAATTGGGTCCCTTGCCAACCACCCAGTGAAGGCCAAGACTGTAGTCTCTGCAGGGAGGGAGTTTTATTTTGCGAGGTGCCAAGGAAATGGGAATCATTTCTCAAATCCATCTCCTTGAGAATTGGGAAGAAAGAGTTTTTAGACAGGTTATTGGGCAAAAAGCTAGGCAATTAGGTCTGTTTTTTGTTCCTGAGCCTCTCCCCAGGTGTGGTTGGTTCAGTCCCTCCAGAATGCAGAGTCTGGAAAATACTTCAAAGAGCAGTCTTAGGCTTCAAAATAGCAAGGTTACCTACAGGAGAACAAGTCTTTGGGCCTTATACTAGAAATGCTCTCTCTGTTAGAGGCAGCGGGGGAAGTCACTAATCTGACACCTGTCAGAGGGATCGTGCCAATAAGCAGTAACCAGTCACAACGGCTGGCAAAATTCTAGCTGTATAATACTTAAAAAAAATCAGACTTTGATTATTGTTTATACCTTATGGCTCTCCATTATTTTAATATAGACCATTTGGTCTGGGTGGTGACGGTGATGAGCATCAGTGCTCAGAGGGCCCTGAGTAGTACCCACTCATCCAGCCTTCCAGAGGGAAAGTCTCTCTATTAAATCTCCTGTTATCTCTTGGAGGCTCAAGGCAGGTGGATCACCTGAGCTCAGGAGGTTGAGACCAGCCTGAGCAAAGCAAGACCCCCTCTCTACTAAAAATAGAAAAAATAGCCAGGTATTGTGGCAGGCCCCTGTAGTCTCAACCACTCAGGAGGCTGAGAAAAGATGACTTGAGACCAAGTGTTTGAGGTTGCTTTGAGCTATGATACCACAACATTTGTCAACCCCAGGGCAACATGTACTTGACATGTATTTGACCAGACATTAAGTGGGAGCATTCTTTTCTTGACACTCAGCGTTAACACAGGACAGGACACTGAGGTCAGCAGCAGGACACGACCACAACAGCCTCTGCTTCTTTCACTTCCGTGCCATTTACGAGACCATAACCACTACCTCAGAAAGTTACCCTGACATTAATTTCAGAAACTCCACACTTCTGTTTTACACATCCTTCCTTGTCTGCCCAGTTTGTTTTAGCCAAAAGATGAACCAGTTGTTCTTCTTGTATCCGTTGTCTTTACGTTGATGTGTCACAAGCATCTCAAACTCAAGGAATGTAACTGTACTTTACACCAAATTTTATTCCATGTCCTCTCTTTATATGTGCTCACTAACATTTATACAATTGCTCCAGAACAATTTTCTTTAAAAAATCTTCTTCCTTCCCCAAAATGTATATGACCACTAAGCGACATGTATTCATTGGTTTGTTTTAATTTCTGGACTGTCTCTCCTCCTTTTTAGTTTTTTCTTACCTATTTTATTATTATTATTATTTTTCAGGCTTACATTATTTTGTGTCTGGAAATCACATAAAAATAATCTTTTACTTTCCATCCTAAATGTTCATTCCTGACACTGTCACTAATTTAGTCTTTTTATTTTTATGTTATTTTGGAGACATAGTCTCACTTGGTCACCCTTGGTAGAGCGCCATGGTGTCATAGCTCACAGCAACCTCAATGGACTCAAACGATTCTCTTACTTCAGCTTCCCAAATAGCTGGGACTACAGGTGCCCACCACAGTGCCTGACTATTTTTAGAGATGGGATTTTGCTCTTGCCCAGGCTGGTCTCATACTCGGGAGCTCAGGCAATCCATCCGCCTTGACCTCCCAGAGTGCTAGGATTACAGGCATGAGCTATTTTAATCTTTTTAAAACAAGAGTCTAATAGTATCTTTCTTTTTTTTTTTTTTGGCCGGGGCTGGGTTTGAACCCGCCACCTCCGGCATATGGGACTGGCGCCCTACCCGCTGAGCCACAGGCGCCACCCAATAGTATCTTTCTTATACTTCAAGGGGTATAATTCTTCAATTCGTCCTCCAAGATAAAATACAATCTCTTCAGCATAGTATGTGGCCTTGACAAGTGGACCCTGTCCAATATTTCAGAACTGAGTAGTTTGGATGATAACTACAATAGTCTTCATGGCTTTCTCCAATATAACTTTATTTCTGACTTACGTGACTGTCAACATGGAAGCTTCTGGTTGGTTGGCAGCGTTTATTCTCATGGTATTTCAGGGTAGAGGGATCCATTGGTTTTATAGCTCTGCTGTCTTTCTGAGTTCTTGTCATTTTCTCCATCAAGCCCATGAAAAGAGCACCACGTGGTGGCTCACACCTGTAATCCTCACACTCTGGGAGGCTGAGAAGGATGGATTGCCTGAGCCACAGGTTCAAGACCAGCCTGAGCCAGAGCGAGACCTTGTCTCTAAAAATACGTAGGTGTTGTGGCAGGGGCCTGTAATTCCGGCTACCTGGGAGGCTGAGGCAAGAGAATCACTTGAGGTTGATATCAGTGAGACCAATAGTTTGAGGTTGCTGTGAGCTATGACACCATAGTACTCTACCCAGAGTGACAAAGTAAAGACTCTGTTTCTTAGGAAAAAAAAAGAAGAAGAAGAAGAAGAAGAAGAAAAGAAAAAGAAAAGAAAAGAGCACAGTGAGAGCTCACTTACCTTGTAAAAATCTTGACTTGGAAGTAATACATTTGTTTCTTCTCACATTCTGTTGGCTGGAATTCAGTCACATAGCCACATCTAGATGCAAGAAAATGTCACCCTAGGCTAGACAACCACTCTTCAGCTAAAATTCTATTGCATGGAAGAGGAAACACAAATTTGGTGAACAATTACTTGCCTCTCCCTACAGAGTCTTTGTCAACTCTATACCTTGCCCCCTCTTATACTGCAGCCATGCTTAGTCCTCGTGTTTCTTAAATATGCCATGTCCTTCCTTTGCTTATGTTGCTGCCTTTGGCTCATAGCTATCTTCTTTCTACTCTTCTTTCAAAATTTACCTGAGAATCTTTTCCTGCAGAAAGCTGCCACTGAACTGTTCTTTCTGTATTAATACCTCCCCTTATGAGATCCATGTTTTTTTTATTGTTAATAGGTACTGGGAAAATCTTGCCAGATTCAGTTCTATATAACATTACTTAAAACTATCCATTTTCAGGCGGTGCCTGTGGCTCAAGGAGTAGGGCGCTGGCCCCATATGCTGGAGGTGGTGGGTTCAAACCCAGCCCTGGCCAAAAACCACAAAAAAAAAAAAAAAAACTACCCATTTCCTCTTTTCAGTGGGACCCTAAAGACATGGCTTTAGAAAAATGAAATCTAGCTGATTTAATGACTCAGATAACAAATTTCTGAAAATGTTTTTGTTATAACAAAAGAATTTAAAACTTTACAAATAGTTGTACCCATACACTGGATAATATATACAGTCTGACAGTTAAGTTTGTGAACTCATCCTAGAAAAAATGCTACATCCTTCATTGCTGAATATCACTACGGTCACCTCTGAAGTGAAGCTCCCTTCAGAGGGAGATATGAGACAATGCTGGTGCCTGGTCCACCATTCAAAGCAATTTTGGAACTCTTTCTGGAATGGCCATTAGAGCTCTCCTTGTATTATCTTTGATGTCCTGAATGCCATGAAAATGTCTTCCTTTCAATATTTATTTTATCTTCAGGAAAAGAAAAAAAGTAATTGGTGGTCAGATCAGGTGAGTAGAGAGGGTGTTCCAACACAATTACTTGTTTACTGGCTAAAATCTCTCTCATAGACAGTGCCCTGTGAACTTCTGTGTTGTGGTGATGTAGGACCATTTCTGCAAACACATTCTCATGCCAAGATTTCTATTAAGATTTTTCTTTTTTTTTTTGTAGAGACAGAGTCTCACTTTATGACCCTCAGTAGAGTGCCATGGCCTCACACAGCTCACAGCAACCTCCAACTCCTGGGCTTAAGCGATTCTCTTGCCTCAGCCTCCCAAGTAGCTGGGACTACAGGCGCCTGCCACAACGCCCGGCTATATTAAGATTTTTCTAACTGCTTCTCTATTGATGTTCACGTGGTCTGCTATGCTTCTCACAGCTGATGATTTTGATGCACAATTTGAAAATTTTATGCAACGTTTTCATCAGTCTGCTTGTTAACTTTCTTCATCAGTGATGCTTTCTCTCTCCTCAGAAAAATGTTTAATCCATTTGTACTATGACATTTTCTTCATGGTATTATCCCCATAAACTTACACTAACATGTTCCTGATTTCATTTCCACTCTTACCAAGCTTAACACGAAATCTAATGTTTGTTCGGTGCTGTAATTCAAGCTCTGACATTTTTGTGATGGCACACAAAAACATGCAACAACAATAAGGAACACTGCTCAGCCAGACACTACCATTTGCAGAACACAAACACTGCTGTGAGACACTATATATGCTGAGGTTATAAAAGCTTATTTAGTTGTTTGTACAGTGCTGCCAATGTAAGTGCAGGTTGGCATGTTTGCGAACTTAATTGTTGAACCTTGTAGTTTGTTAAAAAGGGGCTTTTTCCTTTTTAAATATTCAGTGAACAATCCTCAGAGGACAGCATAAAGATTTCTTGCTTAATTAATAATAATTCATTTTTGCTTGTTTCTGGAAGGAGGCCAGATTTTCTCCCAGCCTCCCTGGCAGTTATATGTGGTTTAACTGAGTTCACACCAACAGATGTGAGAAGAAGTAATTTTTGTTGATGCCAGGCTTGGCTCATAAAAACCTCCCATGTGCAAACCTCTTCTTCTTCCTCTATCTACAGGTTCAATGTTAAAACCCAAAACAACATGGGACGGCAAATACTAAAGATGCCAGGTCCCCCATTAGCCTGGGTCCCTCAATGATGCTGTGAAGCAGAGTTTTTCAACTTTCTCTCCCCATACCACCAAAGAAGAACTTCTATTCAGTTGATTTGCAATTAAAAAAAAAACAAAAAAAAAAACTTCTATTGTGTTATGCTATCATTGATGTTTGAGGATTGATAATGCTGTTAGCATTTTCCCAAATAACATTGCCCAATGTTGTGGACTAAAGAATTTCTGTTTGTATTCTGATTGGAAAATTAAAATCCTTTTCTAAAGCTAATTTGTCAAAACAGAAAATTTTGCCCTAATTTAGGTAAACTGAGGCACCCAAATGTCCGGACCAGGGAGTCAAAGTGAAAACACTGCTGCTGCTGCTGCTTATCCTAAGCCCTGTTACACCTACCAATCTCCCCTTGGGGGCTATTGCGTGTCTGAGCTATTGCTTACAGCAGTTATCTTCTGCAAGAAAACCCAGGTAAAAGCAATAGAGAGGATTTTGGAGGGAATATATTTAATACCCTCAGTAGTAGAATGATGTTAACTATAAACAACATTCAATAGCTTAAATGAAAAGTCAGAATCAGAAAGAGCTACAGCCAGTGTAAAATTAAAAAGAAATAAATCTAACCACGCAGATGAGAACAACAATAAAGAAGGCTAGTTACCACCAGTATGACTTTGAGAAGTCTGTAACCATAAGCCAGTCTTTAGATAACAAGTCATCTAGGGCCACCTAAATCCAGTGTCATTAAGCTCTGAAACTCTTTCCAGATTTTGTTCAACCATCCTCAAGACTTTTTCTTCCGTGATCTCAAGATGTCTTTTAAAATTCCACTGTCTTATATGAGAGAAGGAAGAATATATGTACACACAGTATGGCCCCCAGAATCCAAACGCCCCACAACTTGAACAATTTGCAATCTGAATGAAAAATTTTAGCAAATTTTGTCCAAAATCCAAATGCTTCTTTGGAATCCGAATGCCCAGGAAATTGTTCGCATGTTATGTGCATATGTTTCCCCAGTGCATGGGCCACCCGTATGCTTTGTCATTAAGTCAGAAGCTGTAGTGAAAGCATCTTGTGTGGGTTTTGCTGCTAATTTTATGCTTTTGTGCTGGGTTTTCTGGCTTTTTTTTTTTTTTTTACTATAATAACAAGTGGTGGGGTGTAGTGTCTCATGCCTGTAATCCTAGCACTCTGGGAGGCTGAGAAGGGTGGATTGCCAGGGCTCATAGTTTCAAGACCAGCCTGAGCCAGAGCTAAACCCCATATTTTAAAAATATCTGGCATTGTAGTGGGTGCCTGTAGTCCCAGCTACTCGGGAGGCTGAGGCAAGAGAATCACTTGAGCCCAAGAGTTTGAGGCTGCTGTGAGCTGTGATGCCAGGGCACTCTTCCAAGGGAAACGAAATGAGACTCTGTCTCAAGTAAATAAATAAATTAATTAAATAATATAATAACAACTAAATGTAATTGCCCTGGGTCAAAAAAGTAGAGTGAGGAAGGTAAGAGTTAGAGGAAAGCTCTTAGAGCTTCAATTGAAGTTAAGAAAGGTCTTATTGCTAAGCATGAAAGCGGTACACGTGTGGCTGATCTCGCTGCTATGTTTGGGACGCCTAAATCGACTGTTTGTACAATTTTGAAAAATAAAGAAGCTATCAAAGAAGCTGATGTGGCGAAAGGGGTTACCATGCTGACCTCTAGGTGACTGAAAAGTATGGAAGAGATGGAAAAACTCCTCTTAGTTTGGATTAATGAAAAACAGCTGGCTGGTGATGTGGTTTCTGAGATGAAACTTTGTGAGAAAGCCAACATCCTGCAGGATGATTTAGTGAAAGGCACGCTGAATACTAGCACTCAAGGAGGAGTTTAAAGCCAACAGGGGGTGGTTCAAGAACTTTAAGCAAAGGACTGGGATCCACAGTGTTCTTATGTACAGAGAGGCTGCCAGTTCTAATTCAGAAGCAGCAGCAAAGTTTGTAAAGGAGGTTAAGGAGTCTGTGAACCGTGAGGGAGATGTTTCCAACCAAGTGTTTAATCGTGATGAAGCAGGCCTTTATATTTTTAGGTTTTCACATTTTAAACTTTATTAGTTTACATATTTATTGAAAAATTATTTGTTAATATTTTACCTTAAAATCCAGTGTATTTGCTGTTAAAATAATTTTGAAAATTCGAGTTTGTGGGACCCTGGAACAGATTAATCCAGTTTCTATTACTTTAAAGGGGAAAAGTTGTCTTGGAACTTGAACAATTTGGAACCTGAATGGGGTTCTGGAACAGATTAAGTTCGGATTCCCAAAGTATCACTGTATGTGTAATTGTATTATATGGGTGTATGGGTATATATATATGTACATAGATAGATACACACATAAACACACACACACACACACACACAAATAGGCAGGAACTCATTTTCTTAAACTTTTCAAGATTTTTTCTTAGCCAAATATGGGTACTATAACCATGTGTCTACCAATTACAGGAGAAAAGATGGGAATCATTATAATTGTCTACTAATCAATGTTTGTCCTTCAAGTTAGGACCCTCCTTTCATGAATCCATCATTCTTTAATAATTTCAAAAACTCCTTTACTGATTATTATTATTATTTTTTTTTGAGACAGAGTCTCATTTTGCCAGCCCTTGTTAGAGTGCCGTGGCAGCTCACAGCAACCTCCAACTCTCGGGCTTAGGCGATCCTCTTGCCTCAGCCTCCCTAGTAGCTGGGACTACAGGCGCCCACGACAACACCCAGCTATTTTTTGTTGCAGTTTGGCTGGAGCCTGGTTCAAACCTCCCACCCTCGGTACCACCCACCAATAAAAGTGAAGTTCCTGGAACAACATCTTCAGCATCACAGGAAAACTTGTTAGAAAAACAAGTTCTCAGGTCAAATCCCAGACCTACTGAATCAGAAACTGTGAATGTGGCTGCCACATGTTGAATTTTAACAGGATTTCCTGGTAATTCTTTTGTATGCCAAAATTTAGAACCAATATTTTACCATGTAAAAGGAGATACTAAGTTTTTGTTGAACAATGAAGAGTTTATACTGTTATAATTTAAGGTGGCACTTTTCTTAGGCTATAATAAAATGAAGGTAAAATCAGTTAAAACAAATAAATAAACAACCCCCCCCCAAATTGTAATAATCCAAGGATGACGAAAAGATGAGATCATATAGCAAGGAATAAGATTTCAACAAATCTGAGAATATGAAAAGAAGAGAAAGACATGAGATGTGGCAATTGATTTTGATTTACTTTTACAAAACCCCAGAAAGACTGAAGAATATAGTGATGCCAAAAAAGGGAGAAGATGAAATTAAAAATTAAAAATTAAGGCCGGGCACGGTGGCTCACACCTGTTATTCTAGCACTCTGGGAGGCCGAGGCCGGCCAATTGCTTGAGCTCAGGAGTTTGAGACTGCCCTAAACAAGAGCGATACCCTGTCTATACCAAAGTAGAAGAAATTAGCCAGTCCTTGTTGTGGCAGGCGCCTGTACTCCCAGTTACTCGAGAAGCGAAGGCATGAGGATCTCTTGAGTCCAAGAGTTTGAGGTTGCTGTTAGCAATGATGGTGCCACAACACTCAATCCCAGGGCAACAGAGCGAGCCTCTGTCTCAAAAAGAAAAAAAAAAAAAAAAAGAAATTAAAATACCATGATGGGATTGGTGTGCTTATAAGAAGAGGGTATGTGCTTTTTCTCTCATTCTCTCGGCTGCACGAGGACACAGCAAGAAGGGGACTGTCTGCAAACCAGGAAGAGAGCCCTCAACAAACGATGAATCCACTGTCATCTTGTTCTTGGACTTCTCAAACTGTAGAACTGTGAGAAATAAATGTCTGTTGTTTAAATCTTCTATTTTGTTACTGCAGTGGGAGCCAAGACAGATGTTGCTATGGTCTGAATGTTTGTGCCCACCCAAAATTCATGTTAAAGCCTAATCTCCAACCTGATAGCATTAAGAGGCAGGGCCTTGGAAAGGTGATTAGGTCATGAGGGTGGACCCCTCATGAATGGATTCAGTGCCCTTATTTAAAAGATCCGGAGAGACCTCTTGCAATGCAAGTCTTAAAAGACTCCAAATGACTAAAACTATACAGCACATGTACAAACAATGAAAAAACTATTCCAAAGCCCCAACTACTTGACAAAAGAGAAATGAACAGATGTTAAATAAATTATAGTGGATGTCATGAGTAGGCATCCTGTAATAAAGTGCAAAACCCAAATGTGAAAATAGAACAAAAGTACGGGTAATAAAAATGAAAATTTCTGTGTTCTTGAAACTTCCCTTTATAAGTTAATAAAGGGGTACAAGACAAGAACCATAGTAAAGGCCTAAATTTGCAAAGGCACAGGCATAGCTAAACATAATGACAATAACAAGCCACTGTCCCCTAGTTGCCTTTCTTACAACTTCTAGTTTAGAGTCACGTAGCTGATGGTAACAAAGATTCTTAGTATTACCCACATCCTTTGTGAAACCTAAGGCTAGTTGTGAAGAAATCTTCCAGGCCCTACCTTCTGGTGGAAAGGCCAACCTACTCAGACCAGTGTCTCATACCAAGGAACTGACTCGACCTGTATTGTGAGCCCCACTTGAGAACCAACTCAACAAAGATAATTTCTGTACATCTGTGCATCTATCCTGAACCCAGCCAATTAGTAGACACAATTGCCTACACTTTTGCCCACCAAACTATCTTTAAAAACTCTTTCTCCCAAATTTTCAGGCTTAAATCTGTCCATTAAATCCACTAATATTATCTTAAAACAGGTGGTTTGAGATAATGTTGCATAAGCCATACTTATGTAGTTCTTATTGTGCAATATGTTTGAAGGAAGCAATGAAAGGGCTTACACAATGCAATATAAAAAGGGAAAGAGAAAATGGAAGGTGAATTAGAATGTCACTTTGGGTCCTGTGCACCCTGGTTTAGCTCAGCAATAGTTGAGAAGTGGGAGATGGATATTAGACAGGGATAGAGGGTGGTTGGTAACTAGGCCTTCACCTCACAGAATATCCAGACCACAGCTGTCCTAAGTGAACTCTGCAGCGCAGAAGGGTTAACTTCATCATGAAGAAAACAAAGAGATGCTCAGGGTTGACCTTTGCATGGCATCTTCCAAAGGGCCTCCCATATTGACCCATACACTGGATACCTCTCCTGGTTTACAGCCAGGAAGCAGCAATGAGTGGGCCCACCTCTTTAAAGTGGGGCAGCATAGGACTTCATACAGAAATGTCTTTCATAATATACAGGAAAAATTAAAATCTTAGGGTTCCTCAAAATTCACTACACCAGACTTGGTGCCTGTAGCACAGTGGTTACAGAGCCAGCCACATACACCGAGGCCGGCGGGTTCGAACCCAGCCCGGGCCAGCTAAGCCACAATGACAACTGCAACAAAAAAAGAGCCAGGCATTGTAGCAGGCACCTGTAGTCCCAGCTACGTGGGAGGCTGAAGCAAGAGAATGGCTTAAGCCCAAGAGTTTGAGGTTGCAATGAGCTGTGACGGCACAGCTCTCTATTGAGGACGACATAGTGAGACTCTCTCTCTCAAAAAAAAAAAATCATTACACCAAAGAGGAGTACTGAGCCTGAGAACTGAGTCACATTAGCACTGCCATCCTCTCTCCAGTGAGGTACTACAGAGTCCTCTGCTAAGTAATGATGGGGCTTAGAAAATGACTAAACAGGCTCAGCGCCCATAGCTCAGTGGTCAGGGCACTGGCCACATGCACCAGGGCTGTTGGGTTTGAACCCGGCCCGGGGCCTGCTAAGCAACAATGACAATAGCAACAACAACAACAACAACAAATAGCCAGGCGTTGTGACCGGTGCCTGTAGTCCCAGCTACTTGGGAGGCTGAGACAAGAGAATCCTTATTAAGCCCAAGAGTTTGAGGTTGCTGTGAGCTGTGACAACACAGGCGACATGGTGAGACTCTGTCTCAAAAAAAAAAAAGACTAAACAGGGTGTTTTTGTTTGTTTTGGGTTTTTGCTTGTTTTTGTTTTAGTCTGTGTGCTTAGGCTAGCCGAGGGAGAAAGGTAGCCTGGACTCCAAGGTTGTCTTGTCATGCAGCTAAGCCTCACAGTTAACAGCTCACAGTGAAATGTTTGTGTGCTGAACTTTTAGGCTGTCAGACTCTGTCCCAGGTCAAACTGGCAGGGCCAGGCTGCATTTTTTTTTTAATTTTTTTATTAAATCATAACTGTATACAATGATATGATTATGGGGCATCATACACTCACTTCATAAACCATTTGACACATTTTTATCACAGTGGTTAACATAGCCTTTCCGGCGTTATCTCAGTTACTGTGCCAAAACATTTACATTCTACATTTACCAAGTTTCGCAAATACCCCTGTAATATGCACCACAGGTGTGATCCCACCGATTCCCCTCCCTCTACCCACCCCCCCCCTTTCCCACTTCCCTCTATTGTTAAGTTGTAGCTGGGTTATAGCTTTCATGTGAGAGTCCCAAATTAGTTTCATAGTAGGGCTGTGTACATTGGGTATTTTTTCTTCCATTCTTGGGATACTTTACTAAGAAGAATATGTTCCAGCTCCATCCATGTAAACATGAAAGAGGTAAAGTCTCCATCTTTCTTTAAGGCTGCATAGTATTCCATGGTATACATATACCACAATTTATTAATCCATTCGTGGATTGATGGGCACTTCGGCTTTTTCCATGACTTAGCTATTATGAATTGGGCTGCAATAAACATTCTGGTACAAATATCTTTGTTATGTTGTGATTTTTGGTCTTCTGGGTATATGCCCAGCAGAGGAATTACAGGATTGAATGGCAGATCTATTTTTAGATCTCTGAGTGTTCTCCATATATCTTTCCAAAAGGAATGTATTAATTTGCATTCCCACCAGCAGTGCAGAAGTGTTCCCTTTTCTCCGCATCCACGCCAACATCTCTGGTCTTGAGATTTTGTGATATAGGCTAGTCTCATTGGAGTTAGATGATATCTCAAAGTAGTTTTGATTTGCATTTCTCTGATGATTAAAGATGATGAGCATTTTTTCATATGTCTGAAGGCCGTGCGCCTGTCTTCTTCAGAGAAGTTTCTCTTCAAATCCCTTGCCCAGCCTGCGATGGGATAGGAAGTTAACAACTTAATGGGACATCTCACGCAACTGGAAAAGGAAGAACATTCCAACCCCAAACCCAGTAGAAGAAAAGAAATAACCAAAATTAGAGCAGAATTAAATGAAATTGAAAACAAAAGAATAATACAACAGATCAATAAATCAAAAAGCTGGTTTTTTGAAAAGGTCAATAAAATAGATAAACCTCTGGCCAACCTAATCAGGAAAAAAAGAGTAAAATCTCTAATATCATCAATCAGAAACAACAAAGACGAAATAACCACAGACTCATCAGAAATCCAAAAAATCCTTAATGAATATTACAAGAAACTTTATTCTCAGAAATATGAAAATCTGAAGGAAATAGACCGATACTTGGAAGCACGCCACCTTCCAAGACTTAACCAGAATCAAGTGGAAATGTTGAACAGACCCATATCAAGTTCAGAAATAGCATCAACAATACAAAACCTCCCTAAAAAGAAAAGCCCGGGACCAGATGGTTTCACGTCAGAATTCTACCAAACCTTTAAAGAGGAATTAGTACCTATATTACTCAACCTGTTCCAAAATGTAGAAAAAGAAGGAACACTACCCAACACGTTCTATGAAGCAAATATCACCCTGATCCCCAAACCAGGAAAAGACCCAACAAGAAAAGAAAATTATAGACCAATATCACTAATGAATATAGATGCAAAAATATTCAACAAGGCCAGGCTGCATTTAACAGAGATTCCCTACAGATGCAAATTTCTCCCCCAGCCTTTCCACCTAAAGAGCCTTCCAGCATTGTTCTAGTTTCCCTTTAGCCATCTCAAAATATGTCAAAGAAATGTATTTTTGGGTAAAACATTTTATATTTCCTCCAGCCCTCACAAATCCTTCAAGATGCACAGCCCCTATAAAATGAGGGCATGCCATAAGTCCCAAAGCTTAGGACTAGAGACTACCTGACCTCTCAAATGCTGATTATCTCAAATTTATCTTCACAGATGGAAACTAAGGTAAAGCCACAACCACTCTCCTACCCACCCTGAGAGGAATACAGCGCTGACTGTTTCCTCTAACTCCTTTTAGTAATGTTCATTTTATCTTATGTAGATTTACTGAGCACCAAATAGAACTTCATAAGGAAACTATCAATTGCCTCACTGCTCACCTCCTTCACCCCTCCCCTCTTTCCCTCGTACCCTTTTTTTCCTTATAAATGCTATGTTGTCAAAATCTTCCTTGGAGAGCCCAGTCTACAACAGATACTTTGTAGGTTGTGCTTTTCCAAGGAGTGTCCTTAAAATCCTAGCCTGATAAATGTCAGTTGAGTGTGACTCTTGTTTTCTGTCCCCTGTCATTTAAGTTAACAGCAAGTTATATCAACATAAACTCTCTTAAGTCTCTTGAATTTCTACTGGGACTGTTTCCATAGGAACTATGAAACTTGATTTCAATATCTGTCAGTGTCAAATGTTAGTGAAAATGTTTAAAAACTGATTTAAAAAATTAAATTGATTCTTGAGGAGGTGTCTATCATCATCTATCTACTTGTTTAATTGTGTAGCATAATCCTGAAAAATCTTAAACTTGTTTATCTGTAAAATAAAATAAATGGGCTTGCATAATCCCAAAGTTTTCCTATGGTTATTTGAAAAATGCAAACACACAGAAGAATTCTACAGTTATATCTTTAGCATCTATTAACTTCTCAGTGGGGGAAGCTGAAAGTGCTTGTCATAGTCTCATATGCTAAAAATGAAGTGAATAGGCTGGGTGTGGTGGCTCACGCCTGTAATCCTAGCACTCTGGGAGGCCTAGGCAGTTGGATTGCTTAAGCTCAGAAGTTCCAGACCAACCTGAGCAAGAGTGAGACCCCTCTCTACCAAAAATAGAAAAAATTAGCTAGGCATTGTGGCAGGTGCCTGTAATTCCAGCTACTCAGGAGACTAAGCAAGAGGATCATTTGAATCCAAGAGTCTGAGGTTGTCTTGAGCTGTGACGCCATGGTACTCTATCCAGAGAAAAAGAGTGACTCTGTCTCAGAAAAATAATGATAGTAATAAAATAAAAAAAGAATACAATTAACTGACAATCTTTATCTTTTTATATTGCTTATCATGTTAATAATATAAACCTTCAATTTGAGAGAAAATAAAACAAGAAAATTAAAGGTATTGCCTAAAAAACTCAAAACATAAAAACTACTGCCTGTGGAACTTTCTATTTCACATGAGGTATATACAGATATTGTACAAATAGATCTAAAGCTTATCAGTCTAAAAAATATAAATGCAGTGCTATGCAGTGCACAGTGTGAAGCATTTCAGATTTTATGCTTCAATAATATATACCATATAACAAGTTATTTTAAATAACTCAAACACTTTCAAAGAACAAGTGCTCCTTTTCGACACAAAAGTTTGAGAAACCACAGGAACCCAGAATATTATAAATATCTAATAATGGGCAGTGCCTGTGGCTTAAAGGAGTAGGGTGCCAGCCCCATATGCAGGAGGTGGCAGGTTCAAACCCAGCCCTACCCCAAAACGGCAATAAATAAATAAATAAATATTTAATAATGTACATTATAAGCAATGTAATACATGACAATTACATATTTTAACAAAATCCACTTCTATGCTTGGACAATTTATGTTCCAATTTCTACGAGTTAAAGAAACTGTAGACGTGTGAAAATGGATTTAACAAGCAGATTCATTATACCTACAAGGCGTACTTTCATTACATCTAGAAGGAAGATACTCTGATTCATAAACCTACTCAGGGTCTCATTCCCCTGGCAGCTGTTCTAAAATAGCTTCCTGAGTTTAGCTTTGCACCCAGGGTGCACTGAACCCAAGAAAGCTTCTGTGGTGTCCAGCCCATCAGCAGGGGTAGCAGTGCTCTTCCAGGAAGCCAGGCCTGCAGGTCTGCTGATCACCAGCCTCCAGCACTCCAGTGGGCCTGCATCCTGGCTGGTCATCTACAACCCATGGAGCAAAAGACTTATACAGCTCATCGAAACTCCCAAGAGAAATCACAGGCACGAACAATAATGATCCAAGACATCCACATCCGATTTAAAAAGGTCACTTGCTTTGGAATTGCACTAAGGTAACTGACCTACTGCGTGTGACTCTGTGCTATTCTCAAGGTGACCACACACTGGAGAGGAAATGGCTCAAGTGGCAGGAGTCAGGTAAAATGACTGAATCACTCAAAGTGATTTGTATAGAAAGAGAGGAACTAAAGTAAGACTTGGTTGTGTTCCTTCTAGGTTAGAGTCTACAACGTAAGGACAGAAGGTGATCATCGTAATATGGCCACCCCTTGGCATCCACGGGGGATGGGTTCCAGGACCTCCTACAGATGCCAAAATCCCAGGGTGCTCAAGCCCCTGACATAAAATGTTATTTATGCACATCTACCTGTACGTTTAAAGTCATCCCTAGATAAAGAGTTGTTATATTTTATTATTTAGGGAATAAAGGCAAGAAAAAAAATCTACATGTGGTCAGTAGAAACAGATGCAATTTCTTTTAGTATTTGCGATCCATGGTTGGTTGTATTCCTAGATCTGAAATATGTGGATAAGGAGGCCCCACTGTGTTCTACCCTTTGACTACTAATTTTTGACTGCTGATTTCGTTATTGTGAAGGAGACATTTGTTAGTAATCAGGTTTACCATAGCATATCATCCAGTGTGCATTTAATTTTTCTTTATCTGCTTAAATCTCTTTTTTCCCCCAAAGACATATGAGTAATACAATGAATACATACTTTCTGAAATGTGAGGTTTCTGACGAATCACTACCATATCTATCTATTATAGTGGAAAGAAAATTAAATTGTATAATAAGTATTATTTATTCAACCAAACTAATATTTTTTGTTTTTGTTTAATACTGCATATATTCAATTACAACATTTATAATTACCAAATTTTAATAATAGATTATATTATTTTTTAGTGTAAAACTACAGTTGACATATTTTTAATTAAAAATTCTGTATGAGGGAAGACATTATTCTTAGTAAAGCATCACAAAAATGGAGAAGCATGAATCCTATGTACTCAATCTTGATATGAGGACAATTAATGACAATTAAGTTTATGGGGGGGGGAAGCAGAAAGAGGGATGGAGGGAGGAGGGTGGGGCCTTAGTGTGTGTCACACTTTATGGGGGCAAGACATGATTGCAAGAGGGACTTTACCTAACAATTGCAATCAGTGTAACTGGCTTATTGTACCCTCAATGAATCCCCAACAATAAAAAAAATAAAAAGAAAAAAAAATTCTGTATGAGAAACCTCCCTTTATAAATTAATAAAGGGGTACGAGGTGAGAACTGTGGAAAGGGCCTAAATTTTGCAAAGGTACACACATAGCTAAAAATACCAGCCACTGTCCCCTAGTTTCCTTTCCTATAATTGCTACTGTGGAATCACGTAGCTGATGGTCATAAAGATTCTTAACTTTCCCCATCAATAACATCACCCTTGTGAATCCCGAGGCTAGTTTTGGAGATATCTTCCTCAAACCCTGCGCTCTGGGGGAAAGGCTGACCCACTCAGACTAGTGGCCTATATCAAGGAGTGACTCAACTGGTACTTTGACCCCTATTTAAGAACTTCCTCAGCAAAGACAATTTCTGCCCATCTCTGGTTCTGAACCCAGCCAATTAGCAGATGCCATTGCCTAAGGGCCTTTTGCCTGTCAAATGGGTATTACATACCCTTCTCCCAAATTTTCAGGGAGATGGATCTGAGAAATTTCTTTCATTTCCTCCCATGGCACCTGCAACATTAAACTCTTTCTGTCTGTAGTCCCTGCAGTCTCAGTGAACTGGCTTCCTTTTATGTATTTGGCAATGAAGCTGTTTGACCTGTAACACAGTGAAGGCAACTGTACATTAGTTTAAATCCAGGGACTGACTAGGGAAAAGAACTATACAGTGCCTTATTTAATAGATTCACAATATGGAGAGAGCATTAACAAATCTCTAAGAGAAAAAAAATCTCAATCTAACAGAAAGTAAGCCGTGTATATTAGACAAATCTCAGAATAAAATTGTAAAACAATTAATAATCATATAAAAATGTTCAACCTCATGAGCAATCAGAATTTACAAAAAAACATAATATTTGCCATTCACAATAGAAAACATTTAGAATTGATATTCTAGAATTAAAGAGGTGTGGAAAAACTAATATTCCCATTACTTATTGACAGATAAACACAATAGTATGGTTTTCTGTATTGTATACAATAAGGTATTGCAAACAGTCTACACCTAGATTATTAGATTAATGGCACAGTTCTGTAGAGAGGCATATAGATTCCCAAGATGACTTGTTAGATGAAAAACACATCAGATAACAGTTCGTGTAAAATAATCCTATTAATGAAAAACAGAACACTAGGTAGATGTTTATATAGCTATGGTTGGCAGAATTTCTTTCTCCAGTGGGTCTTTGATCTTGGAGATTTGAAGAATAAATCTGCAGACCACACAGATTGGTGTTAGGACAGAATTTATTAGACAGGTAGCCATGCAGAAGGAACGAAGGACAATAGCACCTCTGGTGTTAGAGGGGGAGTCCCAAGTGGGAAATCCCAGGTGGATCTTTTGTTTAGGGGATTATAATCTTGCTTGTAAACTGGAAGGTCTTGGAAGTAAAAATCACACTTGGCTAGGAGCTTGCAGGCAGAAAACATCTCCCCTATGTTGATCAGGGAATGAAAGAATGTCTTAACCAACGACTGCCATCCTCTAGCTCCAGGTAAAGCAGCAGGCTGTATGCATTCCAGAGGGGTCTGTCTATGTGAATGAAATACTAGCCAAAATGCTTTTGTCCTATCTTGCTTGTGTTCAGAGAATATAGTTTGGAGAAAAAATAGTCTGTTTCCTCTGGCCTAGAATATGGGAGGTCTTTATCTAGCCCCCAATGGGGGAACTCGGTATTACTATGAGAATTCTTCAAAAATGTTCAGGAGAAATGTGCAATCAAAGCAAGGGGAAGCAAAAGTTGGAATTGATTAATCAGCAAAAGCATAAAAGTCAAGGGCAAAGGTCAAGGTCATAGCAACAGAGTTTGGGGATGCTTAAGGCATTTTGCATATTGACTTTCTAGGGCAGCAGTTCTCAACCTGTGGGTCATGACCCACAGGAACTGTATTCAAGGTTCGAGGCATTAGAAAGGTTGAGAACCACTGTTCTAGAGGAACATAGAAAGATGACATCTTCTTACTGTGAATGGACAATCTAAATGCCCTCCAACCTAGGAATGGATTAACAAGCTGTGGTACATGTATACCATGGAATACTATTCAGCCATTAAAAAATGGAGACTTTACAACTTTTGTATTAATCTGGATAGAGTTGGAACACATTCTTCTTAGTAAAGTATTATAAGAATAGAGAAGAAAGGATCCAATGTACCCAATTCTAATATGAAGCCAGTAGACAATCTAATACATACTCACATAAGAGAAAAACTCAAATCAATTCAAGGTGGGGGGCAGAGGAATGAGGGAGCTGGGAGAGGTGAAGAAGGAAGGGGATAGGGGATGTCATATGACACACTTCATGGGGGCAGGACACAATGTTAAAAGGGACTTTACTTAATAAATGCAAACCGTGTAACCTAATTCTTTGTACCTTCATTGAACCTGAAAAAAAAAATCATAAGAAGGGTAAAAATAAAAAAATTAAAGCTCAAAAAAAAAAGCCAAAATTTTAGCACAAAAAAAGGCTGGGATAGTGTCACCAGAATCCCCCATCACAATAGTGCTTCTCATTCTCTTCATCAAAAATGGGCACTTTTTGGACTTTCACTGGAAAACCACCCACTTGTGAGAGCACAAGTAGTAAGAATCAGATGGAGTCAATCAGGCTAAGGCCAACATGACACAATGAGTTGGGTCAGTTTAGGCCCTAGGTGAGCTTTCCCTCATGTTTTCTATTCTTATTGTTTTGTAAATTTAGCTCCCACCTAAAAGATATTCATCTTGAGTAGTTTAGAAGAATTGAATTAGGAAATTCACTTTTGAATTGGAAATGTTGTAATAGGTCACTGAGTTATGTTAATTATTATTTAAAATAAGAGTTAATGTGGTTTGTGTTTTGAACCTTTACATATAAAACTGGTTTTGGAAACAGAAGAACTGAACAGTCTTGGAGAGATTACTCTCACAATTCTCCAGAATCACTGGTCTTCTGACAAATCACTTGGCAGAGACCTCCCCATTTTTTCATATTGGCTTACAATGACAGGCAGCTGGACCCTCTTTGTCCACTAACACTTGTAGTCCTAATTTGGATCCTTCTGTTTTTTTTCTTTTTATATATATATATATTTCACAATTTTATAAAAAAATGTTTAAAAGGCACTCATTTTTCTTCCACTAACAATCTAAAAAACACCACATTGACCTTGTTAAATTCCCAGGACCTTAAGTTCTTTACAGTTATATTAAATGGTTATATCATTGCTTACAAAACTGTCTTGAAGTTAATGGAACACATGTTAAGAAATAAAGATTATATTTTTAACTTTCGGTTCTATTTTTCCATGAACTTTCTGGAGCCCTCTCAGGTTTGTAAGTGTAATATTTATTGAGCATGTACTCATGACAGACATCACTGCCAGGGGTCCTCAAACTACTGCCTGCGGGCCACATGCGGCGGTGTGATTGTATTTGTTCCCATTTTTTTATTTCAAAAAAAGATATGTGCAGTGTCCATAGGAATTTGTTCATAGTTTTTTTGTTAAACTATAGTCCGGCTCTCCAACGGTCCGAGGGACAGTGAACTGGCCCCCTGTTTAAAAAGTTTGAGGATCCCTGTAAAACACTTTATCCTTAGTCATCACAAAAATCCCATGAGGTAGATACAATCACTACCCTCACTTTAAAGATTCTAAAACAGGGACACAGATTGTCAGGTAACCTTCACAAGGTCACTGAGCTATGAATTAGAAGAGAAATAATTCAAACCATTTATAGAAAATTCATGGAAAACCTAAACAGGGTTTAGTTGAGCAAAGAATGATTCATGAATGGAGCCACCCCAGTACCAGCATAAGTTCAGACAGACTTCTGCATTGCCACATGGTTGAAGATTTATGATCAGAACACACAGAGAGTGAAAATGAGGTACAAAAACAGCGTTTGCCTTATTTGAGCACAGTTGGCCAGCTGGCTGCCTCTGATTGGCCAAACTTCAGAGATTAGAACAATAGTAGCTTTCATTCTATTCACATATGCAGTTGGGCTACAGTTCACTACCTACAGAGACGCTTCTGGTTTAGGCCAAACTTAAAATATATAAGGACATAACATTAAGCTAAACTTAATAGAACCAAGGTGGCATATTTTCAGCACTCCTTTTATCATCATTCTCAATTTCTTTTTCTGCTTTTCTCCCTTCCAACCCCCTTTTTCCCTCTCCTCTCACTTAGTACATTTCTGTGAACTTTGACTAGCAGAGAAATGGGGAGAATAATAGGAAACAGAGAGGGTATAGTTTCACTTCTTTTCCCCAGAAGTAGTTTTATTGTTTGTTAATTTTTAAGTAAAAGTTTTACAGAAAAACAATCAGTGACAATGAGTATTTATCTATTGTGTGTTGGTGTGCCAGTCTCAGTGTTACTGAAAGCTTGGCACTTGGCCTTGAGGTCACATTGGAAGAACAGGACAAGTGGGTTCAGGAGGAGGAAAGCGAGGCTTATTAATTTGTCAGCAAGTGAGGAAAAGGCAGACTCCCATCTCAGAGTACCATTTTCCTAATCAGAAGCAGAAATGCAGAGCTTTCAAAGGGGATTTTTCAGAGTCAGGCTGTCTTAACTATCCTTGATGGTACTGCAGAGACAACTTTGAGCAGACCTCCAAAGTTCTGCGACAATTCTGTTGAGCCATGTACTGTGTTATAAAGAACAAAGGGCACTCAGTTGCCCCTCCAGACAACCTGCCAGAGGATTTTAATTTAAAACCGGGATACAGGTTTATTTTTCAAAACAGGTGAAGGGGTTTTAAAAAGCAAGCATTTTCACCTTTCCTTAGGCCATTCTGTCTGTTACATCAGGGCCCCAAAATTTAACATTGCATATCCCTAGTCACTTT